>NW_027506888.1:300000-420000 GCF_052324685.1 Brachyhypopomus gauderio
AAGTCCCGTCATTCCCCAGTCGTGTCATCCGTGATTTTGTCTATCCAGTTGTTCATGCTGTTGGTTGTGCTTCCCTGTTCGCTGTTTGGTCCCGCTTGTGAGTTCGCTTAGTGTTTACCGTCATCCGTGTTCGTCTGCCTGTTCTGTGTTTCCCCGTCGGTTTAGTTCCCTGTCTGATTATGCCCGTTATCCTTTCTTGTTCTGGCTGCCCTCCCGGTTTGACCCATGCCTGTCCGTTTAACTCTGCTTTTGGTATTCCCCGTATTAAATCTCGCTCATCTCAGCGATTGTGTCCGTCTCCTCGCTCCGTTGCGCATGCAACGTTACAGCTGGTTTGTTTAGGAATCACATCTACCACTACAGGTATATGAAGCATATAATAAGCAAAATAATAAGTAGCAATTATTAGTAGCAAAATCATTTCAAAGGGCCTAAGATTGTACGTCTTCCTTTCTTGGTAGTTTCTGTCTTGCTACATCATTTTTATGAATATAACATACTAAGACATACAATAATAAGACATACAGTATGTAAGTAGTCATTTTGTTGTCCTCAGTCGGTCTGTTTCTCTTTGTTAGTTTCTGTCTTGTTACATCATTTTTTTGTAAATATAACAAAGCTGGCAGTCTGAAGGTATTTGTATAGTTTAATTTATGTGCTGTCAATCAGAAATATTTCTTTCTACATATACCACAAGTCCTACACATTTCCTTGTTTCTCTAGGTGGTTTATCATCGACCAGTACAGCAGGTACATTCATGAATTGTTATCAAATGTGCAGTGGGTAGTTTTGAACTTTTTTTGCTGGTGATTTAACACTGAACGATGCACTAGCACACCATTTTATGATGTTTTAGTCATGAAAATGTCTTCTGCTGAGACAACAATTACCCCAACATCGACTACAGGTTACTGTACTTGTTTGTCATTACTGATAAACCGTGAGCTAACCCATAAGCCCGCCTTTCCTTGACACTGACGTTTCTCTGTTGATGGCTTGTTTAGGAATCACAAGTACAACTACTCCTACAAAGAACACAGGTATAGTAATTGTACATTTTTGATGTCCAAGGTTTTTTCTAATAAGAAAACTCGTAATCTGAATTTCAATCAATCAATCAAAATGTATTTATATAGTGCTTTTTACAACAGTTGTTGTCACAAAGCAACTTTACAAGTGTCCAAATTTATATTTCTATAATAATGTTGTAAATCTGGAAAATGAATGCATATAAAATCTAAGTTTTGTGCAAGTCCTGCATATTTACTTGTTTCTCTGGGTGGTTTGTCATCAACCCGTACAGCAGGTACATTCATAAGTTGCTGTTGTGAGAGCTGTAGTTGGGAGGTGGGGGGTGGGGTTGAATATTTTCTACTGGTGATGGAGCACTGAATATTATTAACCATTATGCAATTTCATTATGTTGTTTTAGTCATGATAACATCATCATCTGCTGAGACAACAACTACCCCAGCTACTACTACTACAGGTTACTCTTGGTTGTTTATTACTAATATACTATATCCACTAAACACATTAAATCCATAAGCCTACCTTTTACATGACACTGACTTGACTTCTGTTGCTGGTTTGTTTAGGAATCACATCTACCACTACAGGTATATGAAGCATATAATAAGCAAAATAATAAGTAGCAATTATTAGTAGCAAAATCATTTCAAGGGGCCTCAGATTGTATGTCTTCCTTTCTTGATAGTTTCTGTCTTGCTACATCATTTTTATGAATATAACATACTAAGACATACAATAATAAGACATACAGTATGTATGTAGTCATTTTGCTTTAAACAGTCCTCAGACGGTCTGTTTCTCTTTGTTAGTTTCTGTCTTGTTACATCATTTTTTCGTAAATATAACAAAGCTGGCAGTCTGAAGGTATTTGTATAGTTTAATTTATGTGCTGTCAATCAGAAATATTTCTTTCTACATATACCACAAGTCAGACACATTTCCTTGTTTCTCTAGGTGGTTTATCATCGACCAGTACAGCAGGTACATTCATGAATTGTTATCAAATGTGCAGTGGGTAGTTTTGAACTTTTTTTGCTGGTGATTTAACACTGAACGATGCACTAGCACACCATTTTATGATGTTTTAGTCATGAAAATGTCTTCTGCTGAGACAACAATTACCCCAACATCGACTACAGGTTACTGTACTTGTTTGTCATTACTGATAAACCGTGAACTAACCCATAAGCCCGCCTTTCCTTGACACTGACGTTTCTCTGTTGATGGCTTGTTTAGGAATCACAAGTACAACTACTCCTACAAAGAACACAGGTATAGTAATTGTACATTTTTGATGTCCAAGGTTTTTTCTAATAAGAAAACTCGTAATCTGAATTTCAATCAATCAATCAAAATGTATTTATATAGTGCTTTTTACAACAGTTGTTGTCACAAAGCAACTTTACTAGTGTCCAAATTTATATTTCTATATTAATGTTGTAAATCTGGAAAATGAATGCATATAAAATCTAAGTTTTGTGCAAGTCCTGCATATTTACTTGTTTCTCTGGGTGGTTTGTCATCAACCCGTACAGCAGGTACATTCATAAGTTGCTGTTGTGAGAGCTGTAGTTGGGAGGTGGGGGCTGGGGTTGAATATTTTCTACTGGTGATGGAGCACTGAATATTATTAACCATTATGCAATTTCATTATGTTGTTTTAGTCATGATAACATCATCATCTGCTGAGACAACAACTACCCCAGCTACTACTACTACAGGTTACTCTTGGTTGTTTATTACTAATATACTATATCCACTAAACACATTAAACCCATAAGCCTACCTTTTACATGACACTGACTTGATTTCTGTTGCTGGTTTGTTTAGGAATCACATCTACCACTACAGGTATATGAAGCATATAATAAGCAAAATAATAAGTAGCAATTATTAGTAGCAAAATCATTTCAAGGGGCCTCAGATTGTATGTCTTCCTTTCTTGATAGTTTCTGTCTTGCTACATCATTTTTATGAATATAACATACTAAGACATACAATAATAAGACATACAGTATGTATGTAGTCATTTTGCTTTAAACAGTCCTCAGACGGTCTGTTTCTCTTTGTTAGTTTCTGTCTTGTTACATCATTTTTTCGTAAATATAACAAAGCTGGCAGTCTGAAGGTATTTGTATAGTTTAATTTATGTGCTGTCAATCAGAAATATTTCTTTCTACATATACCACAAGTCAGACACATTTCCTTGTTTCTCTAGGTGGTTTATCATCGACCAGTACAGCAGGTACATTCATGAATTGTTATCAAATGTGCAGTGGGTAGTTTTGAACTTTTTTTGCTGGTGATTTAACACTGAACGATGCACTAGCACACCATTTTATGATGTTTTAGTCATGAAAATGTCTTCTGCTGAGACAACAATTACCCCAACATCGACTACAGGTTACTGTACTTGTTTGTCATTACTGATAAACCGTGAACTAACCCATAAGCCCGCCTTTCCTTGACACTGACGTTTCTCTGTTGATGGCTTGTTTAGGAATCACAAGTACAACTACTCCTACAAAGAACACAGGTATAGTAATTGTACATTTTTGATGTCCAAGGTTTTTTCTAATAAGAAAACTCGTAATCTGAATTTCAATCAATCAATCAAAATGTATTTATATAGTGCTTTTTACAACAGTTGTTGTCACAAAGCAACTTTACTAGTGTCCAAATTTATATTTCTATATTAATGTTGTAAATCTGGAAAATGAATGCATATAAAATCTAAGTTTTGTGCAAGTCCTGCATATTTACTTGTTTCTCTGGGTGGTTTGTCATCAACCCGTACAGCAGGTACATTCATAAGTTGCTGTTGTGAGAGCTGTAGTTGGGAGGTGGGGGCTGGGGTTGAATATTTTCTACTGGTGATGGAGCACTGAATATTATTAACCATTATGCAATTTCATTATGTTGTTTTAGTCATGATAACATCATCATCTGCTGAGACAACAACTACCCCAGCTACTACTACTACAGGTTACTCTTGGTTGTTTATTACTAATATACTATATCCACTAAACACATTAAACCCATAAGCCTACCTTTTACATGACACTGACTTGACTTCTGTTGCTGGTTTGTTTAGGAATCACATCTACCACTACAGGTATATGAAGCATATAATAAGCAAAATAATAAGTAGCAATTATTAGTAGCAAAATCATTTCAAGGGGCCTCAGATTGTATGTCTTCCTTTCTTGATAGTTTCTGTCTTGCTACATCATTTTTATGAATATAACATACTAAGACATACAATAATAAGACATACAGTATGTATGTAGTCATTTTGCTTTAAACAGTCCTCAGACGGTCTGTTTCTCTTTGTTAGTTTCTGTCTTGTTACATCATTTTTTCGTAAATATAACAAAGCTGGCAGTCTGAAGGTATTTGTATAGTTTAATTTATGTGCTGTCAATCAGAAATATTTCTTTCTACATATACCACAAGTCAGACACATTTCCTTGTTTCTCTAGGTGGTTTATCATCGACCAGTACAGCAGGTACATTCATGAATTGTTATCAAATGTGCAGTGGGTAGTTTTGAACTTTTTTTGCTGGTGATTTAACACTGAACGATGCACTAGCACACCATTTTATGATGTTTTAGTCATGAAAATGTCTTCTGCTGAGACAACAATTACCCCAACATCGACTACAGGTTACTGTACTTGTTTGTCATTACTGATAAACCGTGAACTAACCCATAAGCCCGCCTTTCCTTGACACTGACGTTTCTCTGTTGATGGCTTGTTTAGGAATCACAAGTACAACTACTCCTACAAAGAACACAGGTATAGTAATTGTACATTTTTGATGTCCAAGGTTTTTTCTAATAAGAAAACTCGTAATCTGAATTTCAATCAATCAATCAAAATGTATTTATATAGTGCTTTTTACAACAGTTGTTGTCACAAAGCAACTTTACTAGTGTCCAAATTTATATTTCTATATTAATGTTGTAAATCTGGAAAATGAATGCATATAAAATCTAAGTTTTGTGCAAGTCCTGCATATTTACTTGTTTCTCTGGGTGGTTTGTCATCAACCCGTACAGCAGGTACATTCATAAGTTGCTGTTGTGAGAGCTGTAGTTGGGAGGTGGGGGGTGGGGTTGAATATTTTCTACTGGTGATGGAGCACTGAATATTATTAACCATTATGCAATTTCATTATGTTGTTTTAGTCATGATAACATCATCATCTGCTGAGACAACAACTACCCCAGCTACTACTACTACAGGTTACTCTTGGTTGTTTATTACTAATATACTATATCCACTAAACACATTAAACCCATAAGCCTACCTTTTACATGACACTGACTTGACTTCTGTTGCTGGTTTGTTTAGGAATCACATCTACCACTACAGGTATATGAAGCATATAATAAGCAAAATAATAAGTAGCAATTATTAGTAGCAAAATCATTTCAAGGGGCCTCAGATTGTATGTCTTCCTTTCTTGATAGTTTCTGTCTTGCTACATCATTTTTATGAATATAACATACTAAGACATACAATAATAAGACATACAGTATGTATGTAGTCATTTTGCTTTAAACAGTCCTCAGACGGTCTGTTTCTCTTTGTTAGTTTCTGTCTTGTTACATCATTTTTTCGTAAATATAACAAAGCTGGCAGTCTGAAGGTATTTGTATAGTTTAATGTATGTGCTGTCAATCAGAAATATTTCTTTCTACATATACCACAAGTCAGACACATTTCCTTGTTTCTCTAGGTGGTTTATCATCGACCAGTACAGCAGGTACATTCATGAATTGTTATCAAATGTGCAGTGGGTAGTTTTGAACTTTTTTTGCTGGTGATTTAACACTGAACGATGCACTAGCACACCATTTTATGATGTTTTAGTCATGAAAATGTCTTCTGCTGAGACAACAATTACCCCAACATCGACTACAGGTTACTGTACTTGTTTGTCATTACTGATAAACCGTGAACTAACCCATAAGCCCGCCTTTCCTTGACACTGACGTTTCTCTGTTGATGGCTTGTTTAGGAATCACAAGTACAACTACTCCTACAAAGAACACAGGTATAGTAATTGTACATTTTTGATGTCCAAGGTTTTTTCTAATAAGAAAACTCGTAATCTGAATTTCAATCAATCAATCAAAATGTATTTATATAGTGCTTTTTACAACAGTTGTTGTCACAAAGCAACTTTACTAGTGTCCAAATTTATATTTCTATATTAATGTTGTAAATCTGGAAAATGAATGCATATAAAATCTAAGTTTTGTGCAAGTCCTGCATATTTACTTGTTTCTCTGGGTGGTTTGTCATCAACCCGTACAGCAGGTACATTCATAAGTTGCTGTTGTGAGAGCTGTAGTTGGGAGGTGGGGGCTGGGGTTGAATATTTTCTACTGGTGATGGAGCACTGAATATTATTAACCATTATGCAATTTCATTATGTTGTTTTAGTCATGATAACATCATCATCTGCTGAGACAACAACTACCCCAGCTACTACTACTACAGGTTACTCTTGGTTGTTTATTACTAATATACTATATCCACTAAACACATTAAACCCATAAGCCTACCTTTTACATGACACTGACTTGACTTCTGTTGCTGGTTTGTTTAGGAATCACATCTACCACTACAGGTATATGAAGCATATAATAAGCAAAATAATAAGTAGCAATTATTAGTAGCAAAATCATTTCAAGGGGCCTCAGATTGTATGTCTTCCTTTCTTGATAGTTTCTGTCTTGCTACATCATTTTTATGAATATAACATACTAAGACATACAATAATAAGACATACAGTATGTATGTAGTCATTTTGCTTTAAACAGTCCTCAGACGGTCTGTTTCTCTTTGTTAGTTTCTGTCTTGTTACATCATTTTTTCGTAAATATAACAAAGCTGGCAGTCTGAAGGTATTTGTATAGTTTAATTTATGTGCTGTCAATCAGAAATATTTCTTTCTACATATACCACAAGTCCTACACATTTCCTTGTTTCTCTAGGTGGTTTATCATCGACCAGTACAGCAGGTACATTCATGAATTGTTATCAAATGTGCAGTTGGTAGTTTTGAACTTTTTTTGCTGGTGATTTAACACTGAACGATGCACTAGCACACCATTTTATGATGTTTTAGTCATGAAAATGTCTTCTGCTGAGACAACAATTACCCCAACATCGACTACAGGTTACTGTACTTGTTTGTCATTACTGATAAACCGTGAACTAACCCATAAGCCCGCCTTTCCTTGACACTGACGTTTCTCTGTTGATGGCTTGTTTAGGAATCACAAGTACAACTACTCCTACAAAGAACACAGGTATAGTAATTGTACATTTTTGATGTCCAAGGTTTTTTCTAATAAGAAAACTCGTAATCTGAATTTCAATCAATCAATCAAAATGTATTTATATAGTGCTTTTTACAACAGTTGTTGTCACAAAGCAACTTTACTAGTGTCCAAATTTATATTTCTATATTAATGTTGTAAATCTGGAAAATGAATGCATATAAAATCTAAGTTTTGTGCAAGTACTGCATATTTACTTGTTTCTCTGGGTGGTTTGTCATCAACCCATACAGCAGGTACATTCATAAGTTGCTGTTGTGAGAGCTGTAGTTGGGAGGTGGGGGGTGGGGTTGAATATTTTCTACTGGTGATGGAGCACTGAATATTATTAACCATTATGCAATTTCATTATGTTGTTTTAGTCATGATAACATCATCATCTGCTGAGACAACAACTACCCCAGCTACTACTACTACAGGTTACTCTTGGTTGTTTATTACTAATATACTATATCCAATAAACACATTAAATCCATAAGCCTACCTTTTACATGACACTGACTTGACTTCTATTGCTGGTTTGTTCAGGAATCACATCTACCACTACAGGTATATGAAGCATATATTAAGCAAAATAATAAGTAGCAATTATTAGTTGCAAAATCATTTCAAGGGGCCTCAGATTGTATGTCTTCCTTTCTTGGTAGTTTCTGTCTTGCTACATCATTTTTATGAATATAACATAATAAGACATACAGTATGTATGTAGTCATTTTGTTTTAAACAGTCCTCAGACGGTCTGTTTCTCTTTGTTAGTTTCTGTCTTGTTACATTATTTTTTTGTAAATATAACAAAGCTGGCAGTCTGAAGGTATTTGTATAGTTTAATTTATGTGCTGTCAATCAGGGGTGGGTTTCCCGAAACGTTCGTAGCGCTAAGTACTTCTTAACCTCGTACGTTTCATACGAGGTTACGAAGTACTTAGCGCTACGAACGTTTCGGGAAACCCACCCCTGAAATATTTCTTTCTACATATACCACAAGTCCTACACCTTTCCTTGTTTCTCTAGGTGGTTTATCATCGACCAGTACAGCAGGTACATTCATGAATTGTTATCAAATGTGCAGTGGATAGTTTTGAACATTTTTTGCTGGTGATTTAACACTGAACGATGCACTAGCACACCATTTTATGATGTTTTAGTCATGAAAATGTCTTCTGCTGACACAACAATTACCCCAACATCGACTACAGGTTACTGTACTTGTTTGTCATTACTGATAAACCGTGAACTAACCCATAAGCCCGCCTTTCCTTGACACTGACGTTTCTCTGTTGATGGCTTGTTTAGGAATCACAAGTACAACTACTCCTACAAAGAACACAGGTATAGTAATTGTACATTTTTGATGTCCAAGGTTTTTTCTAATAAGAAAACTCGTAATCTGAATTTCAATCAATCAATCAAAATGTATTTATATAGTGCTTTTTACAACAGTTGTTGTCACAAAGCAACTTTACTAGTGTCCAAATTTATATTTCTATATTAATGTTGTAAATCTGGAAAATGAATGCATATAAAATCTAAGTTTTGTGCAAGTACTGCATATTTACTTGTTTCTCTGGGTGGTTTGTCATCAACCCATACAGCAGGTACATTCATAAGTTGCTGTTGTGAGAGCTGTAGTTGGGAGGTGGGGGGTGGGGTTGAATATTTTCTACTGGTGATGGAGCACTGAATATTATTAACCATTATGCAATTTCATTATGTTGTTTTAGTCATGATAACATCATCATCTGCTGAGACAACAACTACCCCAGCTACTACTACTACAGGTTACTCTTGGTTGTTTATTACTAATATACTATATCCAATAAACCCATTAGATCCATAAGCCTACCTTTTACATGACACTGACTTGACTTCTATTGCTGGTTTGTTCAGGAATCACATCTACCACTACAGGTATATGAAGCATATAATAAGCAAAATAATAAGTAGCAATTATTAGTAGCAAAATCATTTCAATGGGCCTCAGATTGTATGTCTTCCTTTCTTGATAGTTTCTGTCTTGCTACATCATTTTTATGAATATAACATACTAAGACATACAATAATAAGACATACAGTATGTATGTAGTCATTTTGCTTTAAACAGTCCTCAGACGGTCTGTTTCTCTTTGTTAGTTTCTGTCTTGTTACATCATTTTTTCGTAAATATAACAAAGCTGGCAGTCTGAAGGTATTTGTATAGTTTAATTTATGTGCTGTCAATCAGAAATATTTCTTTCTACATATACAAGTCCTACACATTTCCTTGTTTCTCTAGGTGGTTTATCATCGACCAGTACAGCAGGTACATTCATGAATTGTTATCAAATGTGCAGTGGGTAGTTTTGAACTTTTTTTGCTGGTGATTTAACACTGAACGATGCACTAGCACACCATTTTATGATGTTTTAGTCATGAAAATGTCTTCTGCTGAGACAACAATTACCCCAACATCGACTACAGGTTACTGTACTTGTTTGTCATTACTGATAAACCGTGAACTAACCCATAAGCCCGCCTTTCCTTGACACTGACGTTTCTCTGTTGATGGCTTGTTTAGGAATCACAAGTACAACTACTCCTACAAAGAACACAGGTATAGTAATTGTACATTTTTGATGTCCAAGGTTTTTTCTAATAAGAAAACTCGTAATCTGAATTTCAATCAATCAAAATGTATTTATATAGTGCTTTTTACAACAGTTGTTGTCACAAAGCAACTTTACTAGTGTCCAAATTTATATTTCGATATTAATGTTGTAAATCTGGAAAATGAATGCATATAAAATCTAAGTTTTGTGCAAGTCCTGCATATTTACTTGTTTCTCTGGGAGGTTTGTCATCAACCCGTACAGCAGGTACATTCATAAGTTGCTGTTGTGAGAGCTGTAGTTGGGAGGTGGGGGGTGGGGTTGAATATTTTCTACTGGTGATGGAGCACTGAATATTATTAACCATTATGCAATTTCATTATGTTGTTTTAGTCATGATAACATCATCATCTGCTCAGACAACAACTACCCCAGCTACTACTACTACAGGTTACTCTTGGTAGTTTATTACTATTATACTATATCCACTAAACACATTAAACCCATAAGCCTACCTTTTACATGACACTGACTTGACTTCTGTTGCTGGTTTGTTTAGGAATCACATCTACCACTACAGGTATATGAAGCATATAATAAGCAAAATAATAAGTAGCAATTATTAGTAGCAAAATCATTTCAAGGGGCCTCAGATTGTATGTCTTCCTTTCTTGGTAGTTTCTGTCTTGCTACATCATTTTTATGAATATAACATAATAAGACATACAGTATGTATGTAGTCATTTTGTTTTAAACAGTCCTCAGACGGTCTGTTTCTCTTTGTTAGTTTCTGTCTTGTTACATCATTTTTTCGTAAATATAACAAAGCTGGCAGTCTGAAGGTATTTGTATAGTTTAATTTATGTGCTGTCAATCAGAAATATTTCTTTCTACATATACAAGTCCTACACATTTCCTTGTTTCTCTAGGTGGTTTATCATCGACCAGTACAGCAGGTACATTCATGAATTGTTATCAAATGTGCAGTGGGTAGTTTTGAACTTTTTTTGCTGGTGATTTAACACTGAACGATGCACTAGCACACCATTTTATGATGTTTTAGTCATGAAAATGTCTTCTGCTGAGACAACAATTACCCCAACATCGACTACAGGTTACTGTACTTGTTTGTCATTACTGATAAACCGTGAACTAACCCATAAGCCCGCCTTTCCTTGACACTGACGTTTCTCTGTTGATGGCTTGTTTAGGAATCACAAGTACAACTACTCCTACAAAGAACACAGGTATAGTAATTGTACATTTTTGATGTCCAAGGTTTTTTCTAATAAGAAAACTCGTAATCTGAATTTCAATCAATCAATCAAAATGTATTTATATAGTGCTTTTTACAACAGTTGTTGTCACAAAGCAACTTTACTAGTGTCCAAATTTATATTTCTATATTAATGTTGTAAATCTGGAAAATGAATGCATATAAAATCTAAGTTTTGTGCAAGTCCTGCATATTTACTTGTTTCTCTGGGTGGTTTGTCATCAACCCGTACAGCAGGTACATTCTTAAGTTGCTGTTGTGAGAGCTGTAGTTGGGAGGTGGGGGGTGGGGTTGAATATTTTCTACTGGTGATGGAGCACTGAATATTATTAACCATTATGCAATTTCATTATGTTGTTTTAGTCATGATAACATCATCATCTGCTGAGACAACAACTACCCCAGCTACTACTACTACAGGTTACTCTTGGTTGTTTATTACTAATATACTATATCCACTAAACACATTAAATCCATAAGCCTACCTTTTACATGACACTGACTTGACTTCTGTTGCTGGTTTGTTCAGGAATCACATCTACCACTACAGGTATATGAAGCATATAATAAGCAAAATAATAAGTAGCAATTATTAGTAGCAAAATCATTTCAAGGGGCCTCAGATTGTATGTCTTCCTTTCTTGGTAGTTTCTGTCTACAATAATAAGACATACAGTATGTATGTAGTGATTTTGTTTTAAACAGTCCTCAGACGGTCTGTTTCTCTTTTTTAGTTTCTGTCTTGTTACATCATTTTTTCGTAAATATAACAAAGCTGGCAGTCTGAAGGTATTTGTATAGTTTAATTTATGTGCTGTCAATCAGAAATATTTCTTTCTACATATACAAGTCCTACACATTTCCTTGTTTCTCTAGGTGGTTTATCATCGACCAGTACAGCAGGTACATTCATGAATTGTTATCAAATGTGCAGTTGGTAGTTTTGAACTTTTTTTGCTGGTGATTTAACACTGAACGATGCACTAGCACACCATTTTATGATGTTTTAGTCATGAAAATGTCTTCTGCTGAGACAACAATTACCCCAACATCGACTACAGGTTACTGTACTTGTTTGTCATTACTGATAAACCGTGAACTAACCCATAAGCCCGCCTTTCCTTGACACTGACGTTTCTCTGTTGATGGCTTGTTTAGGAATCACAAGTACAACTACTCCTACAAAGAACACAGGTATAGTAATTGTACATTTTTGATGTCCAAGGTTTTTTCTAATAAGAAAACTCGTAATCTGAATTTCAATCAATCAATCAAAATGTATTTATATAGTGCTTTTTACAACAGTTGTTGTCACAAAGCAACTTTACTAGTGTCCAAATTTATATTTCTATATTAATGTTGTAAATCTGGAAAATGAATGCATATAAAATCTAAGTTTTGTGCAAGTACTGCATATTTACTTGTTTCTCTGGGTGGTTTGTCATCAACCCATACAGCAGGTACATTCATAAGTTGCTGTTGTGAGAGCTGTAGTTGGGAGGTGGGGGGTGGGGTTGAATATTTTCTACTGGTGATGGAGCACTGAATATTATTAACCATTATGCAATTTCATTATGTTGTTTTAGTCATGATAACATCATCATCTGCTGAGACAACAACTACCCCAGCTACTACTACTACAGGTTACTCTTGGTTGTTTATTACTAATATACTATATCCAATAAACCCATTAGATCCATAAGCCTACCTTTTACATGACACTGACTTGACTTCTATTGCTGGTTTGTTCAGGAATCACATCTACCACTACAGGTATATGAAGCATATAATAAGCAAAATAATAAGTAGCAATTATTAGTAGCAAAATCATTTCAATGGGCCTCAGATTGTATGTCTTCCTTTCTTGATAGTTTCTGTCTTGCTACATCATTTTTATGAATATAACATACTAAGACATACAATAATAAGACATACAGTATGTATGTAGTCATTTTGCTTTAAACAGTCCTCAGACGGTCTGTTTCTCTTTGTTAGTTTCTGTCTTGTTACATCATTTTTTCGTAAATATAACAAAGCTGGCAGTCTGAAGGTATTTGTATAGTTTAATTTATGTGCTGTCAATCAGAAATATTTCTTTCTACATATACAAGTCCTACACATTTCCTTGTTTCTCTAGGTGGTTTATCATCGACCAGTACAGCAGGTACATTCATGAATTGTTATCAAATGTGCAGTGGGTAGTTTTGAACTTTTTTTGCTGGTGATTTAACACTGAACGATGCACTAGCACACCATTTTATGATGTTTTAGTCATGAAAATGTCTTCTGCTGAGACAACAATTACCCCAACATCGACTACAGGTTACTGTACTTGTTTGTCATTACTGATAAACCGTGAACTAACCCATACGCCCGCCTTTCCTTGACACTGACGTTTCTCTGTTGATGGCTTGTTTAGGAATCACAAGTACAACTACTCCTACAAAGAACACAGGTATAGTAATTGTACATTTTTGATGTCCAAGGTTTTTTCTAATAAGAAAACTCGTAATCTGAATTTCAATCAATCAATCAAAATGTATTTATATAGTGCTTTTTACAACAGTTGTTGTCACAAAGCAACTTTACTAGTGTCCAAATTTATATTTCTATATTAATGTTGTAAATCTGGAAAATGAATGCATATAAAATCTAAGTTTTGTGCAAGTCCTGCATATTTACTTGTTTCTCTGGGTGGTTTGTCATCAACCCGTACAGCAGGTACATTCATAAGTTGCTGTTGTGAGAGCTGTAGTTGGGAGGTGGGGGGTGGGGTTGAATATTTTCTACTGGTGATGGAGCACTGAATATTATTAACCATTATGCAATTTCATTATGTTGTTTTAGTCATGATAACATCATCATCTGCTCAGACAACAACTACCCCAGCTACTACTACTACAGGTTACTCTTGGTTGTTTATTACTAATATACTATATCCACTAAACACATTAAATTCATAAGCCTACCTTTTACATGACACTGACTTGACTTCTGTTGCTGGTTTGTTCAGGAATCACATCTACCACTACAGGTATATGAAGCATATAATAAGCAAAATAATAAGTAGCAATTATTAGTAGCAAAATCATTTCAAGGGGCCTCAGATTGTATGTCTTCCTTTCTTGGTAGTTTCTGTCTACAATAATAAGACATACAGTATGTATGTAGTCATTTTGTTCTAAACAGTCCTCAGACGGTCTGTTTCTCTTTGTTAGTTTCTGTCTTGTTACATTATTTTTTTGTAAATATAACAAAGCTGGCAGTCTGAAGGTATTTGTATAGTTTAATTTATGTGCTGTCAATCAGAAATATTTCTTTCTACATATACAAGTCCTACACATTTCCTTGTTTCTCTAGGTGGTTTATCATCGACCAGTACAGCAGGTACATTCATGAATTGTTATCAAATGTGCAGTGGGTAGTTTTGAACTTTTTTTGCTGGTGATTTAACACTGAACGATGCACTAGCACACCATTTTATGATGTTTTAGTCATGAAAATGTCTTCTGCTGAGACAACAATTACCCCAACATCGACTACAGGTTACTGTACTTGTTTGTCATTACTGATAAACCGTGAACTAACCCATAAGCCCGCCTTTCCTTGACACTGACGTTTCTCTGTTGATGGCTTGTTTAGGAATCACAAGTACAACTACTCCTACAAAGAACACAGGTATAGTAATTGTACATTTTTGATGTCCAAGGTTTTTTCTAATAAGAAAACTCGTAATCTGAATTTCAATCAATCAATCAAAATGTATTTATATAGTGCTTTTTACAACAGTTGTTGTCACAAAGCAACTTTACTAGTGTCCAAATTTATATTTCTATATTAATGTTGTAAATCTGGAAAATGAATGCATATAAAATCTAAGTTTTGTGCAAGTACTGCATATTTACTTGTTTCTCTGGGTGGTTTGTCATCAACCCGTACAGCAGGTACATTCATAAGTTGCTGTTGTGAGAGCTGTAGTTGGGAGGTGGGGGGTGGGGTTGAATATTTTCTACTGGTGATGGAGCACTGAATATTATTAACCATTATGCAATTTCATTATGTTGTTTTAGTCATGATAACATCATCATCTGCTGAGACAACAACTACCCCAGCTACTACTACTACAGGTTACTCTTGGTTGTTTATTACTAATATACTATATCCAATAAACACATTAAATTCATAAGCCTACCTTTTACATGACACTGACTTGACTTCTGTTGCTGGTTTGTTCAGGAATCACATCTACCACTACAGGTATATGAAGCATATAATAAGCAAAATAATAAGTAGCAATTATTAGTAGCAAAATCATTTCAAGGGGCCTCAGATTGTATGTCTTCCTTTCTTGGTAGTTTCTGTCTACAATAATAAGACATACAGTATGTATGTAGTCATTTTGTTTTAAACAGTCCTCAGACGGTCTGTTTCTCTTTGTTAGTTTCTGTCTTGTTACATCATTTTTTCGTAAATATAACAAAGCTGGCAGTCTGAAGGTATTTGTATAGTTTAATTTATGTGCTGTCAATCAGAAATATTTCTTTCTACATATACAAGTCCTACACATTTCCTTGTTTCTCTAGGTGGTTTATCATCGACCAGTACAGCAGGTACATTCATGAATTGTTATCAAATGTGCAGTTGGTAGTTTTGAACTTTTTTTGCTGGTGATTTAACACTGAACGATGCACTAGCAAACCATTTTATGATGTTTTAGTCATGAAAATGTCTTCTGCTGAGACAACAATTACCCCAACATCGACTACAGGTTACTGTACTTGTTTGTCATTACTGATAAACCGTGAACTAACCCATAAGCCCGCCTTTCCTTGACACTGACGTTTCTCTGTTGATGGCTTGTTTAGGAATCACAAGTACAACTACTCCTACAAAGAACACAGGTATAGTAATTGTACATTTTTGATGTCCAAGGTTTTTTCTAATAAGAAAACTCGTAATCTGAATTTCAATCAATCAATCAAAATGTATTTATATAGTGCTTTTTACAACAGTTGTTGTCACAAAGCAACTTTACTAGTGTCCAAATTTATATTTCTATATTAATGTTGTAAATCTGGAAAATGAATGCATATAAAATCTAAGTTTTGTGCAAGTACTGCATATTTACTTGTTTCTCTGGGTGGTTTGTCATCAACCCGTACAGCAGGTACATTCATAAGTTGCTGTTGTGAGAGCTGTAGTTGGGAGGTGGGGGGTGGGGTTGAATATTTTCTACTGGTGATGGAGCACTGAATATTATTAACCATTATGCAATTTCATTATGTTGTTTTAGTCATGATAACATCATCATCTGCTGAGACAACAACTACCCCAGCTACTACTACTACAGGTTACTCTTGGTTGTTTATTACTAATATACTATATCCAATAAACACATTAAATCCATAAGCCTACCTTTTACATGACACTGACTTGACTTCTGTTGCTGGTTTGTTCAGGAATCACATCTACCACTACAGGTATATGAAGCATATATTAAGCAAAATAATAAGTAGCAATTATTAGTTGCAAAATCATTTCAAGGGGCCTCAGATTGTATGTCTTCCTTTCTTGGTAGTTTCTGTCTTGCTACATCATTTTTATGAATATAACATAATAAGACATACAGTATGTATGTAGTCATTTTGTTTTAAACAGTCCTCAGACGGTCTGTTTCTCTTTGTTAGTTTCTGTCTTGTTACATTATTTTTTTGTAAATATAACAAAGCTGGCAGTCTGAAGGTATTTGTATAGTTTAATTTATGTGCTGTCAATCAGGGGTGGGTTTCCCGAAACGTTCGTAGCGCTAAGTACTTCTTAACCTCGTACGTTTCATACGAGGTTACGAAGTACTTAGCGCTACGAACGTTTCGGGAAACCCACCCCTGAAATATTTCTTTCTACATATACCACAAGTCCTACACCTTTCCTTGTTTCTCTAGGTGGTTTATCATCGACCAGTACAGCAGGTACATTCATGAATTGTTATCAAATGTGCAGTGGATAGTTTTGAACATTTTTTGCTGGTGATTTAACACTGAACGATGCACTAGCACACCATTTTATGATGTTTTAGTCATGAAAATGTCTTCTGCTGAGACAACAATTACCCCAACATCGACTACAGGTTACTGTACTTGTTTGTCATTACTGATAAACCGTGAACTAACCCATAAGCCCGCCTTTCCTTGACACTGACGTTTCTCTGTTGATGGCTTGTTTAGGAATCACAAGTACAACTACTCCTACAAAGAACACAGGTATAGTAATTGTACATTTTTGATGTCCAAGGTTTTTTCTAATAAGAAAACTCGTAATCTGAATTTCAATCAATCAATCAAAATGTATTTATATAGTGCTTTTTACAACAGTTGTTGTCACAAAGCAACTTTACTAGTGTCCAAATTTATATTTCTATATTAATGTTGTAAATCTGGAAAATGAATGCATATAAAATCTAAGTTTTGTGCAAGTCCTGCATATTTACTTGTTTCTCTGGGTGGTTTGTCATCAACCCGTACAGCAGGTACATTCATAAGTTGCTGTTGTGAGAGCTGTAGTTGGGAGGTGGGGGGTGGGGTTGAATATTTTCTACTGGTGATGGAGCACTGAATATTATTAACCATTATGCAATTTCATTATGTTGTTTTAGTCATGATAACATCATCATCTGCTCAGACAACAACTACCCCAGCTACTACTACTACAGGTTACTCTTGGTTGTTTATTACTAATATACTATATCCACTAAACACATTAAATTCATAAGCCTACCTTTTACATGACACTGACTTGACTTCTGTTGCTGGTTTGTTCAGGAATCACATCTACCACTACAGGTATATGAAGCATATAATAAGCAAAATAATAAGTAGCAATTATTAGTAGCAAAATCATTTCAAGGGGCCTCAGATTGTATGTCTTCCTTTCTTGGTAGTTTCTGTCTACAATAATAAGACATACAGTATGTATGTAGTGATTTTGTTTTAAACAGTCCTCAGACGGTCTGTTTCTCTTTGTTAGTTTCTGTCTTGTTACATCATTTTTTCGTAAATATAACAAAGCTGGCAGTCTGAAGGTATTTGTATAGTTTAATTTATGTGCTGTCAATCAGAAATATTTCTTTCTACATATACAAGTCCTACACATTTCCTTGTTTCTCTAGGTGGTTTATCATCGACCAGTACAGCAGGTACATTCATGAATTGTTATCAAATGTGCAGTTGGTAGTTTTGAACTTTTTTTGCTGGTGATTTAACACTGAACGATGCACTAGCACACCATTTTATGATGTTTTAGTCATGAAAATGTCTTCTGCTGAGACAACAATTACCCCAACATCGACTACAGGTTACTGTACTTGTTTGTCATTACTGATAAACCGTGAACTAACCCATAAGCCCGCCTTTCCTTGACACTGACGTTTCTCTGTTGATGGCTTGTTTAGGAATCACAAGTACAACTACTCCTACAAAGAACACAGGTATAGTAATTGTACATTTTTGATGTCCAAGGTTTTTTCTAATAAGAAAACTCGTAATCTGAATTTCAATCAATCAATCAAAATGTATTTATATAGTGCTTTTTACAACAGTTGTTGTCACAAAGCAACTTTACTAGTGTCCAAATTTATATTTCTATATTAATGTTGTAAATCTGGAAAATGAATGCATATAAAATCTAAGTTTTGTGCAAGTACTGCATATTTACTTGTTTCTCTGGGTGGTTTGTCATCAACCCGTACAGCAGGTACATTCATAAGTTGCTGTTGTGAGAGCTGTAGTTGGGAGGTGGGGGGTGGGGTTGAATATTTTCTACTGGTGATGGAGCACTGAATATTATTAACCATTATGCAATTTCATTATGTTGTTTTAGTCATGATAACATCATCATCTGCTGAGACAACAACTACCCCAGCTACTACTACTACAGGTTACTCTTGGTTGTTTATTACTAATATACTATATCCAATAAACACATTAAATCCATAAGCCTACCTTTTACATGACACTGACTTGACTTCTGTTGCTGGTTTGTTCAGGAATCACATCTACCACTACAGGTATATGAAGCATATATTAAGCAAAATAATAAGTAGCAATTATTAGTTGCAAAATCATTTCAAGGGGCCTCAGATTGTATGTCTTCCTTTCTTGGTAGTTTCTGTCTACAATAATAAGACATACAGTATGTATGTAGTCATTTTGTTTTAAACAGTCCTCAGACGGTCTGTTTCTCTTTGTTAGTTTCTGTCTTGTTACATCATTTTTTCGTAAATATAACAAAGCTGGCAGTCTGAAGGTATTTGTATAGTTTAATTTATGTGCTGTCAATCAGAAATATTTCTTTCTACATATACAAGTCCTACACATTTCCTTGTTTCTCTAGGTGGTTTATCATCGACCAGTACAGCAGGTACATTCATGAATTGTTATCAAATGTGCAGTTGGTAGTTTTGAACTTTTTTTGCTGGTGATTTAACACTGAAC
Source organism: Brachyhypopomus gauderio (assembly GCF_052324685.1). Lineage (NCBI taxonomy): Eukaryota > Metazoa > Chordata > Actinopteri > Gymnotiformes > Hypopomidae > Brachyhypopomus > Brachyhypopomus gauderio. The sequence goes on from NW_027506888.1 coordinate 319,742, forward strand.
GATGCACTAGCACACCATTTTATGATGTTTTAGTCATGAAAATGTCTTCTGCTGAGACAACAATTACCCCAACATCGACTACAGGTTACTGTACTTGTTTGTCATTACTGATAAACCGTGAACTAACCCATAAGCCCGCCTTTCCTTGACACTGACGTTTCTCTGTTGATGGCTTGTTTAGGAATCACAAGTACAACTACTCCTACAAAGAACACAGGTATAGTAATTGTACATTTTTGATGTCCAAGGTTTTTTCTAATAAGAAAACTCGTAATCTGAATTTCAATCAATCAATCAAAATGTATTTATATAGTGCTTTTTACAACAGTTGTTGTCACAAAGCAAATTTACTAGTGTCCAAATTTATATTTCTATATTAATGTTGTAAATCTGGAAAATGAATGCATATAAAATCTAAGTTTTGTGCAAGTCCTGCATATTTACTTGTTTCTCTGGGTGGTTTGTCATCAACCCGTACAGCAGGTACATTCATAAGTTGCTGTTGTGAGAGCTGTAGTTGGGAGGTGGGGGGTGGGGTTGAATATTTTCTACTGGTGATGGAGCACTGAATATTATTAACCATTATGCAATTTCATTATGTTCTTTTAGTCATGATAACATCATCATCTGCTGAGACAACAACTACCCCAGCTACTACTACTACAGGTTACTCTTGGTTGTTTATTACTAATATACTATATCCACTAAACACATTAAATCCATAAGCCTACCTTTTACATGACACTGACTTGACTTCTGTTGCTGGTTTGTTCAGGAATCACATCTACCACTACAGGTATATGAAGCATATAATAAGCAAAATAATAAGTAGCAATTATTAGTAGCAAAATCATTTCAAGGGGCCTCAGATTGTATGTCTTCCTTTCTTGGTAGTTTCTGTCTACAATAATAAGACATACAGTATGTATGTAGTCATTTTGTTTTAAACAGTCCTCAGACGGTCTGTTTCTCTTTGTTAGTTTCTGTCTTGTTACATCATTTTTTCGTAAATATAACAAAGCTGGCAGTCTGAAGGTATTTGTATAGTTTAATTTATGTGCTGTCAATCAGAAATATTTCTTTCTACATATACAAGTCCTACACATTTCCTTGTTTCTCTAGGTGGTTTATCATCGACCAGTACAGCAGGTACATTCATGAATTGTTATCAAATGTGCAGTTGGTAGTTTTGAACTTTTTTTGCTGGTGATTTAACACTGAATGATGCACTAGCACACCATTTTATGATGTTTTAGTCATGAAAATGTCTTCTGCTGAGACAACAATTACCCCAACATCGACTACAGGTTACTGTACTTGTTTGTCATTACTGATAAACCGTGAACTAACCCATAAGCCCGCCTTTCCTTGACACTGACGTTTCTCTGTTGATGGCTTGTTTAGGAATCACAAGTACAACTACTCCTACAAAGAACACAGGTATAGTAATTGTACATTTTTGATGTCCAAGGTTTTTTCTAATAAGAAAACTCGTAATCTGAATTTCAATCAATCAATCAAAATGTATTTATATAGTGCTTTTTACAACAGTTGTTGTCACAAAGCAAATTTACTAGTGTCCAAATTTATATTTCTATATTAATGTTGTAAATCTGGAAAATGAATGCATATAAAATCTAAGTTTTGTGCAAGTCCTGCATATTTACTTGTTTCTCTGGGTGGTTTGTCATCAACCCGTACAGCAGGTACATTCATAAGTTGCTGTTGTGAGAGCTGTAGTTGGGAGGTGGGGGGTGGGGTTGAATATTTTCTACTGGTGATGGAGCACTGAATATTATTAACCATTATGCAATTTCATTATGTTCTTTTAGTCATGATAACATCATCATCTGCTGAGACAACAACTACCCCAGCTACTACTACTACAGGTTACTCTTGGTTGTTTATTACTAATATACTATATCCACTAAACACATTAAATCCATAAGCCTACCTTTTACATGACACTGACTTGACTTCTGTTGCTGGTTTGTTCAGGAATCACATCTACCACTACAGGTATATGAAGCATATAATAAGCAAAATAATAAGTAGCAATTATTAGTAGCAAAATCATTTCAAGGGGCCTCAGATTGTATGTCTTCCTTTCTTGGTAGTTTCTGTCTACAATAATAAGACATACAGTATGTATGTAGTCATTTTGTTTTAAACAGTCCTCAGACGGTCTGTTTCTCTTTGTTAGTTTCTGTCTTGTTACATCATTTTTTCGTAAATATAACAAAGCTGGCAGTCTGAAGGTATTTGTATAGTTTAATTTATGTGCTGTCAATCAGAAATATTTCTTTCTACATATACAAGTCCTACACATTTCCTTGTTTCTCTAGGTGGTTTATCATCGACCAGTACAGCAGGTACATTCATGAATTGTTATCAAATGTGCAGTTGGTAGTTTTGAACTTTTTTTGCTGGTGATTTAACACTGAACGATGCACTAGCACACCATTTTATGATGTTTTAGTCATGAAAATGTCTTCTGCTGAGACAACAATTACCCCAACATCGACTACAGGTTACTGTACTTGTTTGTCATTACTGATAAACCGTGAACTAACCCATAAGCCCGCCTTTCCTTGACACTGACGTTTCTCTGTTGATGGCTTGTTTAGGAATCACAAGTACAACTACTCCTACAAAGAACACAGGTATAGTAATTGTACATTTTTGATGTCCAAGGTTTTTTCTAATAAGAAAACTCGTAATCTGAATTTCAATCAATCAATCAAAATGTATTTATATAGTGCTTTTTACAACAGTTGTTGTCACAAAGCAACTTTACTAGTGTCCAAATTTATATTTCTATATTAATGTTGTAAATCTGGAAAATGAATGCATATAAAATCTAAGTTTTGTGCAAGTCCTGCATATTTACTTGTTTCTCTGGGTGGTTTGTCATCAACCCGTACAGCAGGTACATTCATAAGTTGCTGTTGTGAGAGCTGTAGTTGGGAGGTGGGGGGTGGGGTTGAATATTTTCTACTGGTGATGGAGCACTGAATATTATTAACCATTATGCAATTTCATTATGTTGTTTTAGTCATGATAACATCATCATCTGCTGAGACAACAACTACCCCAGCTACTACTACTACAGGTTACTCTTGGTTGTTTATTACTAATATACTATATCCACTAAACACATTAAATCCATAAGCCTACCTTTTACATGACACTGACTTGACTTCTGTTGCTGGTTTGTTCAGGAATCACATCTACCACTACAGGTATATGAAGCATATAATATGCAAAATAATAAGTAGCAATTATTAGTAGCAAAATCATTTCAAGGGGCCTCAGATTGTATGTCTTCCTTTCTTGGTAGTTTCTGTCTACAATAATAAGACATACAGTATGTATGTAGTCATTTTGTTTTAAACAGTCCTCAGACGGTCTGTTTCTCTTTGTTAGTTTCTGTCTTGTTACATCATTTTTTCGTAAATATAACAAAGCTGGCAGTCTGAAGGTATTTGTATAGTTTAATTTATGTGCTGTCAATCAGAAATATTTCTTTCTACATATACAAGTCCTACACATTTCCTTGTTTCTCTAGGTGGTTTATCATCGACCAGTACAGCAGGTACATTCATGAATTGTTATCAAATGTGCAGTTGGTAGTTTTGAACTTTTTTGCTGGTGATTTAACACTGAACGATGCACTAGCACACCATTTTATGATGTTTTAGTCATGAAAATGTCTTCTGCTGAGACAACAATTACCCCAACATCGACTACAGGTTACTGTACTTGTTTGTCATTACTGATAAACCGTGAACTAACCCATAAGCCCGCCTTTCCTTGACACTGACGTTTCTCTGTTGATGGCTTGTTTAGGAATCACAAGTACAACTACTCCTACAAAGAACACAGGTATAGTAATTGTACATTTTTGATGTCCAAGGTTTTTTCTAATAAGAAAACTCGTAATCTGAATTTCAATCAATCAATCAAAATGTATTTATATAGTGCTTTTTACAACAGTTGTTGTCACAAAGCAACTTTACTAGTGTCCAAATTTATATTTCTATATTAATGTTGTAAATCTGGAAAATGAATGCATATAAAATCTAAGTTTTGTGCAAGTCCTGCATATTTACTTGTTTCTCTGGGTGGTTTGTCATCAACCCGTACAGCAGGTACATTCATAAGTTGCTGTTGTGAGAGCTGTAGTTGGGAGGTGGGGGGTGGGGTTGAATATTTTCTACTGGTGATGGAGCACTGAATATTATTAACCATTATGCAATTTCATTATGTTCTTTTAGTCATGATAACATCATCATCTGCTGAGACAACAACTACCCCAGCTACTACTACTACAGGTTACTCTTGGTTGTTTATTACTAATATACTATATCCACTAAACACATTAAATCCATAAGCCTACCTTTTACATGACACTGACTTGACTTCTGTTGCTGGTTTGTTCAGGAATCACATCTACCACTACAGGTATATGAAGCATATAATAAGCAAAATAATAAGTAGCAATTATTAGTAGCAAAATCATTTCAAGGGGCCTCAGATTGTATGTCTTCCTTTCTTGGTAGTTTCTGTCTACAATAATAAGACATACAGTATGTATGTAGTCATTTTGTTTTAAACAGTCCTCAGACGGTCTGTTTCTCTTTGTTAGTTTCTGTCTTGTTACATAATTTTTTCGTAAATATAACAAAGCTGGCAGTCTGAAGGTATTTGTATAGTTTAATTTATGTGCTGTCAATCAGAAATATTTCTTTCTACATATACAAGTCCTACACATTTCCTTGTTTCTCTAGGTGGTTTATCATCGACCAGTACAGCAGGTACATTCATGAATTGTTATCAAATGTGCAGTTGGTAGTTTTGAACTTTTTTTGCTGGTGATTTAACACTGAACGATGCACTAGCACACCATTTTATGATGTTTTAGTCATGAAAATGTCTTCTGCTGAGACAACAATTACCCCAACATCGACTACAGGTTACTGTACTTGTTTGTCATTACTGATAAACCGTGAACTAACCCATAAGCCCGCCTTTCCTTGACACTGACGTTTCTCTGTTGATGGCTTGTTTAGGAATCACAAGTACAACTACTCCTACAAAGAACACAGGTATAGTAATTGTACATTTTTGATGTCCAAGGTTTTTTCTAATAAGAAAACTCGTAATCTGAATTTCAATCAATCAATCAAAATGTATTTATATAGTGCTTTTTACAACAGTTGTTGTCACAAAGCAACTTTACTAGTGTCCAAATTTATATTTCTATATTAATGTTGTAAATCTGGAAAATGAATGCATATAAAATCTAAGTTTTGTGCAAGTCCTGCATATTTACTTGTTTCTCTGGGTGGTTTGTCATCAACCCGTACAGCAGGTACATTCATAAGTTGCTGTTGTGAGAGCTGTAGTTGGGAGGTGGGGGGTGGGGTTGAATATTTTCTACTGGTGATGGAGCACTGAATATTATTAACCATTATGCAATTTCATTATGTTCTTTTAGTCATGATAACATCATCATCTGCTGAGACAACAACTACCCCAGCTACTACTACTACAGGTTACTCTTGGTTGTTTATTACTAATATACTATATCCACTAAACACATTAAATCCATAAGCCTACCTTTTACATGACACTGACTTGACTTCTGTTGCTGGTTTGTTCAGGAATCACATCTACCACTACAGGTATATGAAGCATATAATAAGCAAAATAATAAGTAGCAATTATTAGTAGCAAAATCATTTCAAGGGGCCTCAGATTGTATGTCTTCCTTTCTTGGTAGTTTCTGTCTACAATAATAAGACATACAGTATGTATGTAGTCATTTTGTTTTAAACAGTCCTCAGACGGTCTGTTTCTCTTTGTTAGTTTCTGTCTTGTTACATCATTTTTTTGTAAATATAACAAAGCTGGCAGTCTGAAGGTATTTGTATAGTTTAATTTATGTGCTGTCAATCAGAAATATTTCTTTCTACATATACAAGTCCTACACATTTCCTTGTTTCTCTAGGTGGTTTATCATCGACCAGTACAGCAGGTACATTCATGAATTGTTATCAAATGTGCAGTGGGTAGTTTTGAACTTTTTTTGCTGGTGATTTAACACTGAACGATGCACTAGCACACCATTTTATGATGTTTTAGTCATGAAAATGTCTTCTGCTGAGACAACAATTACCCCAACATCGACTACAGGTTACTGTACTTGTTTGTCATTACTGATAAACCGTGAACTAACCCATAAGCCCGCCTTTCCTTGACACTGACATTTCTCTGTTGATGGCTTGTTTAGGAATCACAAGTACAACTACTCCTACAAAGAACACAGGTATAGTAATTGTACATTTTTGATGTCCAAGGTTTTTTCTAATAAGAAAACTCGTAATCTGAATTTCAATCAATCAATCAAAATGTATTTATATAGTGCTTTTTACAACAGTTGTTGTCACAAAGCAACTTTACTAGTGTCCAAATTTATATTTCTATATTAATGTTGTAAATCTGGAAAATGAATGCATATAAAATCTAAGTTTTGTGCAAGTCCTGCATATTTACTTGTTTCTCTGGGTGGTTTGTCATCAACCCGTACAGCAGGTACATTCATAAGTTGCTGTTGTGAGAGCTGTAGTTGGGAGGTGGGGGGTGGGGTTGAATATTTTCTACTGGTGATGGAGCACTGAATATTATTAACCATTATGCAATTTCATTATGTTCTTTTAGTCATGATAACATCATCATCTGCTGAGACAACAACTACCCCAGCTACTACTACTACAGGTTACTCTTGGTTGTTTATTACTAATATACTATATCCACTAAACACATTAAATCCATAAGCCTACCTTTTACATGACACTGACTTGACTTCTGTTGCTGGTTTGTTCAGGAATCACATCTACCACTACAGGTATATGAAGCATATAATAAGCAAAATAATAAGTAGCAATTATTAGTAGCAAAATCATTTCAAGGGGCCTCAGATTGTATGTCTTCCTTTCTTGGTAGTTTCTGTCTACAATAATAAGACATACAGTATGTATGTAGTCATTTTGTTTTAAACAGTCCTCAGACGGTCTGTTTCTCTTTGTTAGTTTCTGTCTTGTTACATCATTTTTTTGTAAATATAACAAAGCTGGCAGTCTGAAGGTATTTGTATAGTTTAATTTATGTGCTGTCAATCAGAAATATTTCTTTCTACATATACAAGTCCTACACATTTCCTTGTTTCTCTAGGTGGTTTATCATCGACCAGTACAGCAGGTACATTCATGAATTGTTATCAAATGTGCAGTGGGTAGTTTTGAACTTTTTTTGCTGGTGATTTAACACTGAACGATGCACTAGCACACCATTTTATGATGTTTTAGTCATGAAAATGTCTTCTGCTGAGACAACAATTACCCCAACATCGACTACAGGTTACTGTACTTGTTTGTCATTACTGATAAACCGTGAACTAACCCATAAGCCCGCCTTTCCTTGACACTGACATTTCTCTGTTGATGGCTTGTTTAGGAATCACAAGTACAACTACTCCTACAAAGAACACAGGTATAGTAATTGTACATTTTTGATGTCCAAGGTTTTTTCTAATAAGAAAACTCGTAATCTGAATTTCAATCAATCAATCAAAATGTATTTATATAGTGCTTTTTACAACAGTTGTTGTCACAAAGCAACTTTACTAGTGTCCAAATTTATATTTCTATATTAATGTTGTAAATCTGGAAAATGAATGCATATAAAATCTAAGTTTTGTGCAAGTCCTGCATATTTACTTGTTTCTCTGGGTGGTTTGTCATCAACCCGTACAGCAGGTACATTCATAAGTTGCTGTTGTGAGAGCTGTAGTTGGGAGGTGGGGGGTGGGGTTGAATATTTTCTACTGGTGATGGAGCACTGAATATTATTAACCATTATGCAATTTCATTATGTTGTTTTAGTCATGATAACATCATCATCTGCTGAGACAACAACTACCCCAGCTACTACTACTACAGGTTACTCTTGGTTGTTTATTACTAATATACTATATCCACTAAACACATTAAATCCATAAGCCTACCTTTTACATGACACTGACTTGACTTCTGTTGCTGGTTTGTTCAGGAATCACATCTACCACTACAGGTATATGAAGCATATAATAAGCAAAATAATAAGTAGCAATTATTAGTAGCAAAATCATTTCAAGGGGCCTCAGATTGTATGTCTTCCTTTCTTGGTAGTTTCTGTCTACAATAATAAGACATACAGTATGTATGTAGTCATTTTGTTTTAAACAGTCCTCAGACGGTCTGTTTCTCTTTGTTAGTTTCTGTCTTGTTACATCATTTTTTCGTAAATATAACAAAGCTGGCAGTCTGAAGGTATTTGTATAGTTTAATTTATGTGCTGTCAATCAGAAATATTTCTTTCTACATATACAAGTCCTACACATTTCCTTGTTTCTCTAGGTGGTTTATCATCGACCAGTACAGCAGGTACATTCATGAATTGTTATCAAATGTGCAGTTGGTAGTTTTGAACTTTTTTTGCTGGTGATTTAACACTGAACGATGCACTAGCACACCATTTTATGATGTTTTAGTCATGAAAATGTCTTCTGCTGACACAACAATTACCCCAACATCGACTACAGGTTACTGTACTTGTTTGTCATTACTGATAAACCGTGAACTAACCCATAAGCCCGCCTTTCCTTGACACTGACGTTTCTCTGTTGATGGCTTGTTTAGGAATCACAAGTACAACTACTCCTACAAAGAACACCGGTATAGTAATTGTACATTTTTGATGTCCAAGGTTTTTTCTAATAAGAAAACTCGTAATCTGAATTTCAATCAATCAATCAAAATGTATTTATATAGTGCTTTTTACAACAGTTGTTGTCACAAAGCAAATTTACTAGTGTCCAAATTTATATTTCTATATTAATGTTGTAAATCTGGAAAATGAATGCATATAAAATCTAAGTTTTGTGCAAGTCCTGCATATTTACTTGTTTCTCTGGGAGGTTTGTCATCAACCCGTACAGCAGGTACATTCATAAGTTGCTGTTGTGAGAGCTGTAGTTGGGAGGTGGGGGGTGGGGTTGAATTTTTTCTACTGGTGATGGAGCACTGAATATTATTAACCATTATGCAATTTCATTATGTTGTTTTAGTCATGATAACATCATCATCTGCTCAGACAACAACTACCCCAGCTACTACTACTACAGGTTACTCTTGGTTGTTTATTACTAATATACTATATCCACTAAACACATTAAACCCATAAGCCTACCTTTTACATGACACTGACTTGACTTCTGTTGCTGGTTTGTTTAGGAATCACATCTACCACTACAGGTATATGAAGCATATAATAAGCAAAATAATAAGTAGCAATTATTAGTAGCAAAATCATTTCAAGGGGCCTCAGATTGTATGTCTTCCTTTCTTGGTAGTTTCTGTCTACAATAATAAGACATACAGTATGTATGTAGTCATTTTGTTTTAAACAGTCCTCAGACGGTCTGTTTCTCTTTGTTAGTTTCTGTCTTGTTACATCATTTTTTCGTAAATATAACAAAGCTGGCAGTCTGAAGGTATTTGTATAGTTTAATTTATGTGCTGTCAATCAGAAATATTTCTTTCTACATATACAAGTCCTACACATTTCCTTGTTTCTCTAGGTGGTTTATCATCGACCAGTACAGCAGGTACATTCATGAATTGTTATCAAATGTGCAGTTGGTAGTTTTGAACTTTTTTTGCTGGTGATTTAACACTGAACGATGCACTAGCACACCATTTTATGATGTTTTAGTCATGAAAATGTCTTCTGCTGAGACAACAATTACCCCAACATCGACTACAGGTTACTGTACTTGTTTGTCATTACTGATAAACCGTGAACTAACCCATAAGCCCGCCTTTCCTTGACACTGACGTTTCTCTGTTGATGGCTTGTTTAGGAATCACAAGTACAACTACTCCTACAAAGAACACAGGTATAGTAATTGTACATTTTTGATGTCCAAGGTTTTTTCTAATAAGAAAACTCGTAATCTGAATTTCAATCAATCAATCAAAATGTATTTATATAGTGCTTTTTACAACAGTTGTTGTCACAAAGCAACTTTACTAGTGTCCAAATTTATATTTCTATATTAATGTTGTAAATCTGGAAAATGAATGCATATAAAATCTAAGTTTTGTGCAAGTCCTGCATATTTACTTGTTTCTCTGGGTGGTTTGTCATCAACCCGTACAGCAGGTACATTCATAAGTTGCTGTTGTGAGAGCTGTAGTTGGGAGGTGGGGGGTGGGGTTGAATATTTTCTACTGGTGATGGAGCACTGAATATTATTAACCATTATGCAATTTCATTATGTTGTTTTAGTCATGATAACATCATCATCTGCTGAGACAACAACTACCCCAGCTACTACTACTACAGGTTACTCTTGGTTGTTTATTACTAATATACTATATCCACTAAACACATTAAATCCATAAGCCTACCTTTTACATGACACTGACTTGACTTCTGTTGCTGGTTTGTTCAGGAATCACATCTACCACTACAGGTATATGAAGCATATAATAAGCAAAATAATAAGTAGCAATTATTAGTAGCAAAATCATTTCAAGGGGCCTCAGATTGTATGTCTTCCTTTCTTGGTAGTTTCTGTCTACAATAATAAGACATACAGTATGTATGTAGTCATTTTGTTTTAAACAGTCCTCAGACGGTCTGTTTCTCTTTGTTAGTTTCTGTCTTGTTACATCATTTTTTCGTAAATATAACAAAGCTGGCAGTCTGAAGGTATTTGTATAGTTTAATTTATGTGCTGTCAATCAGAAATATTTCTTTCTACATATACAAGTCCTACACATTTCCTTGTTTCTCTAGGTGGTTTATCATCGACCAGTACAGCAGGTACATTCATGAATTGTTATCAAATGTGCAGTTGGTAGTTTTGAACTTTTTTTGCTGGTGATTTAACACTAAACGATGCACTAGCACACCATTTTATGATGTTTTAGTCATGAAAATGTCTTCTGCTGAGACAACAATTACCCCAACATCGACTACAGGTTACTGTACTTGTTTGTCATTACTGATAAACCGTGAACTAACCCATAAGCCCGCCTTTCCTTGACACTGACGTTTCTCTGTTGATGGCTTGTTTAGGAATCACAAGTACAACTACTCCTACAAAGAACACAGGTATAGTAATTGTACATTTTTGATGTCCAAGGTTTTTTCTAATAAGAAAACTCGTAATCTGAATTTCAATCAATCAATCAAAATGTATTTATATAGTGCTTTTTACAACAGTTGTTGTCACAAAGCAACTTTACTAGTGTCCAAATTTATATTTCTATATTAATGTTGTAAATCTGGAAAATGAATGCATATAAAATCTAAGTTTTGTGCAAGTCCTGCATATTTACTTGTTTCTCTGGGTGGTTTGTCATCAACCCGTACAGCAGGTACATTCATAAGTTGCTGTTGTGAGAGCTGTAGTTGGGAGGTGGGGGGTGGGGTTGAATATTTTCTACTGGTGATGGAGCACTGAATATTATTAACCATTATGCAATTTCATTATGTTGTTTTAGTCATGATAACATCATCATCTGCTGAGACAACAACTACCCCAGCTACTACTACTACAGGTTACTCTTGGTTGTTTATTACTAATATACTATATCCACTAAACACATTAAATCCATAAGCCTACCTTTTACATGACACTGACTTGACTTCTGTTGCTGGTTTGTTCAGGAATCACATCTACCACTACAGGTATATGAAGCATATAATAAGCAAAATAATAAGTAGCAATTATTAGTAGCAAAATCATTTCAAGGGGCCTCAGATTGTATGTCTTCCTTTCTTGGTAGTTTCTGTCTACAATAATAAGACATACAGTATGTATGTAGTCATTTTGTTTTAAACAGTCCTCAGACGGTCTGTTTCTCTTTGTTAGTTTCTGTCTTGTTACATCATTTTTTCGTAAATATAACAAAGCTGGCAGTCTGAAGGTATTTGTATAGTTTAATTTATGTGCTGTCAATCAGAAATATTTCTTTCTACATATACAAGTCCTACACATTTCCTTGTTTCTCTAGGTGGTTTATCATCGACCAGTACAGCAGGTACATTCATGAATTGTTATCAAATGTGCAGTTGGTAGTTTTGAACTTTTTTTGCTGGTGATTTAACACTGAACGATGCACTAGCACACCATTTTATGATGTTTTAGTCATGAAAATGTCTTCTGCTGAGACAACAATTACCCCAACATCGACTACAGGTTACTGTACTTGTTTGTCATTACTGATAAACCGTGAACTAACCCATAAGCCCGCCTTTCCTTGACACTGACGTTTCTCTGTTGATGGCTTGTTTAGGAATCACAAGTACAACTACTCCTACAAAGAACACAGGTATAGTAATTGTACATTTTTGATGTCCAAGGTTTTTTCTAATAAGAAAACTCGTAATCTGAATTTCAATCAATCAATCAAAATGTATTTATATAGTGCTTTTTACAACAGTTGTTGTCACAAAGCAACTTTACTAGTGTCCAAATTTATATTTCTATATTAATGTTGTAAATCTGGAAAATGAATGCATATAAAATCTAAGTTTTGTGCAAGTCCTGCATATTTACTTGTTTCTCTGGGTGGTTTGTCATCAACCCGTACAGCAGGTACATTCATAAGTTGCTGTTGTGAGAGCTGTAGTTGGGAGGTGGGGGGGTGGGGTTGAATATTTTCTACTGGTGATGGAGCACTGAATATTATTAACCATTATGCAATTTCATTATGTTGTTTTAGTCATGATAACATCATCATCTGCTGAGACAACAACTACCCCAGCTACTACTACTACAGGTTACTCTTGGTTGTTTATTACTAATATACTATATCCACTAAACACATTAAATCCATAAGCCTACCTTTTACATGACACTGACTTGACTTCTGTTGCTGGTTTGTTCAGGAATCACATCTACCACTACAGGTATATGAAGCATATAATAAGCAAAATAATAAGTAGCAATTATTAGTAGCAAAATCATTTCAAGGGGCCTCAGATTGTATGTCTTCCTTTCTTGGTAGTTTCTGTCTACAATAATAAGACATACAGTATGTATGTAGTCATTTTGTTTTAAACAGTCCTCAGACGGTCTGTTTCTCTTTGTTAGTTTCTGTCTTGTTACATCATTTTTTCGTAAATATAACAAAGCTGGCAGTCTGAAGGTATTTGTATAGTTTAATTTATGTGCTGTCAATCAGAAATATTTCTTTCTACATATACAAGTCCTACACATTTCCTTGTTTCTCTAGGTGGTTTATCATCGACCAGTACAGCAGGTACATTCATGAATTGTTATCAAATGTGCAGTTGGTAGTTTTGAACTTTTTTTGCTGGTGATTTAACACTGAACGATGCACTAGCACACCATTTTATGATGTTTTAGTCATGAAAATGTCTTCTGCTGAGACAACAATTACCCCAACATCGACTACAGGTTACTGTACTTGTTTGTCATTACTGATAAACCGTGAACTAACCCATAAGCCCGCCTTTCCTTGACACTGACGTTTCTCTGTTGATGGCTTGTTTAGGAATCACAAGTACAACTACTCCTACAAAGAACACAGGTATAGTAATTGTACATTTTTGATGTCCAAGGTTTTTTCTAATAAGAAAACTCGTAATCTGAATTTCAATCAATCAATCAAAATGTATTTATATAGTGCTTTTTACAACAGTTGTTGTCACAAAGCAACTTTACTAGTGTCCAAATTTATATTTCTATATTAATGTTGTAAATCTGGAAAATGAATGCATATAAAATCTAAGTTTTGTGCAAGTCCTGCATATTTACTTGTTTCTCTGGGTGGTTTGTCATCAACCCGTACAGCAGGTACATTCATAAGTTGCTGTTGTGAGAGCTGTAGTTGGGAGGTGGGGGGGTGGGGTTGAATATTTTCTACTGGTGATGGAGCACTGAATATTATTAACCATTATGCAATTTCATTATGTTGTTTTAGTCATGATAACATCATCATCTGCTGAGACAACAACTACCCCAGCTACTACTACTACAGGTTACTCTTGGTTGTTTATTACTAATATACTATATCCACTAAACACATTAAATCCATAAGCCTACCTTTTACATGACACTGACTTGACTTCTGTTGCTGGTTTGTTCAGGAATCACATCTACCACTACAGGTATATGAAGCATATAATAAGCAAAATAATAAGTAGCAATTATTAGTAGCAAAATCATTTCAAGGGGCCTCAGATTGTATGTCTTCCTTTCTTGGTAGTTTCTGTCTACAATAATAAGACATACAGTATGTATGTAGTCATTTTGTTTTAAACAGTCCTCAGACGGTCTGTTTCTCTTTGTTAGTTTCTGTCTTGTTACATCATTTTTTCGTAAATATAACAAAGCTGGCAGTCTGAAGGTATTTGTATAGTTTAATTTATGTGCTGTCAATCAGAAATATTTCTTTCTACATATACAAGTCCTACACATTTCCTTGTTTCTCTAGGTGGTTTATCATCGACCAGTACAGCAGGTACATTCATGAATTGTTATCAAATGTGCAGTTGGTAGTTTTGAACTTTTTTTGCTGGTGATTTAACACTAAACGATGCACTAGCACACCATTTTATGATGTTTTAGTCATGAAAATGTCTTCTGCTGAGACAACAATTACCCCAACATCGACTACAGGTTACTGTACTTGTTTGTCATTACTGATAAACCGTGAACTAACCCATAAGCCCGCCTTTCCTTGACACTGACGTTTCTCTGTTGATGGCTTGTTTAGGAATCACAAGTACAACTACTCCTACAAAGAACACAGGTATAGTAATTGTACATTTTTGATGTCCAAGGTTTTTTCTAATAAGAAAACTCGTAATCTGAATTTCAATCAATCAATCAAAATGTATTTATATAGTGCTTTTTACAACAGTTGTTGTCACAAAGCAACTTTACTAGTGTCCAAATTTATATTTCTATATTAATGTTGTAAATCTGGAAAATGAATGCATATAAAATCTAAGTTTTGTGCAAGTCCTGCATATTTACTTGTTTCTCTGGGTGGTTTGTCATCAACCCGTACAGCAGGTACATTCATAAGTTGCTGTTGTGAGAGCTGTAGTTGGGAGGTGGGGGGTGGGGTTGAATATTTTCTACTGGTGATGGAGCACTGAATATTATTAACCATTATGCAATTTCATTATGTTCTTTTAGTCATGATAACATCATCATCTGCTGAGACAACAACTACCCCAGCTACTACTACTACAGGTTACTCTTGGTTGTTTATTACTAATATACTATATCCACTAAACACATTAAATCCATAAGCCTACCTTTTACATGACACTGACTTGACTTCTGTTGCTGGTTTGTTCAGGAATCACATCTACCACTACAGGTATATGAAGCATATAATAAGCAAAATAATAAGTAGCAATTATTAGTAGCAAAATCATTTCAAGGGGCCTCAGATTGTATGTCTTCCTTTCTTGGTAGTTTCTGTCTACAATAATAAGACATACAGTATGTATGTAGTCATTTTGTTTTAAACAGTCCTCAGACGGTCTGTTTCTCTTTGTTAGTTTCTGTCTTGTTACATCATTTTTTCGTAAATATAACAAAGCTGGCAGTCTGAAGGTATTTGTATAGTTTAATTTATGTGCTGTCAATCAGAAATATTTCTTTCTACATATACAAGTCCTACACATTTCCTTGTTTCTCTAGGTGGTTTATCATCGACCAGTACAGCAGGTACATTCATGAATTGTTATCAAATGTGCAGTTGGTAGTTTTGAACTTTTTTTGCTGGTGATTTAACACTGAACGATGCACTAGCACACCATTTTATGATGTTTTAGTCATGAAAATGTCTTCTGCTGAGACAACAATTACCCCAACATCGACTACAGGTTACTGTACTTGTTTGTCATTACTGATAAACCGTGAACTAACCCATAAGCCCGCCTTTCCTTGACACTGACGTTTCTCTGTTGATGGCTTGTTTAGGAATCACAAGTACAACTACTCCTACAAAGAACACAGGTATAGTAATTGTACATTTTTGATGTCCAAGGTTTTTTTTTAATAAGAAAACTCGTAATCTGAATTTCAATCAATCAATCAAAATGTATTTACATAGTGCTTTTTACAACAGTTGTTGTCACAAAGCAACTTTACTAGTGTCCAAATTTATATTTCTATATTAATGTTGTAAATCTGGAAAATGAATGCATATAAAATCTAAGTTTTGTGCAAGTCCTGCATATTTACTTGTTTCTCTGGGTGGTTTGTCATCAACCCGTACAGCAGGTACATTCATAAGTTGCTGTTGTGAGAGCTGTAGTTGGGAGGTGGGGGGGTGGGGTTGAATATTTTCTACTGGTGATGGAGCACTGAATATTATTAACCATTATGCAATTTCATTATGTTGTTTTAGTCATGATAACATCATCATCTGCTGAGACAACAACTACCCCAGCTACTACTACTACAGGTTACTCTTGGTTGTTTATTACTAATATACTATATCCACTAAACACATTAAATCCATAAGCCTACCTTTTACATGACACTGACTTGACTTCTGTTGCTGGTTTGTTCAGGAATCACATCTACCACTACAGGTATATGAAGCATATAATAAGCAAAATAATAAGTAGCAATTATTAGTAGCAAAATCATTTCAAGGGGCCTCAGATTGTATGTCTTCCTTTCTTGGTAGTTTCTGTCTACAATAATAAGACATACAGTATGTATGTAGTCATTTTGTTTTAAACAGTCCTCAGACGGTCTGTTTCTCTTTGTTAGTTTCTGTCTTGTTACATCATTTTTTCGTAAATATAACAAAGCTGGCAGTCTGAAGGTATTTGTATAGTTTAATTTATGTGCTGTCAATCAGAAATATTTCTTTCTACATATACAAGTCCTACACATTTCCTTGTTTCTCTAGGTGGTTTATCATCGACCAGTACAGCAGGTACATTCATGAATTGTTATCAAATGTGCAGTTGGTAGTTTTGAACTTTTTTTGCTGGTGATTTAACACTAAACGATGCACTAGCACACCATTTTATGATGTTTTAGTCATGAAAATGTCTTCTGCTGAGACAACAATTACCCCAACATCGACTACAGGTTACTGTACTTGTTTGTCATTACTGATAAACCGTGAACTAACCCATAAGCCCGCCTTTCCTTGACACTGACGTTTCTCTGTTGATGGCTTGTTTAGGAATCACAAGTACAACTACTCCTACAAAGAACACAGGTATAGTAATTGTACATTTTTGATGTCCAAGGTTTTTTCTAATAAGAAAACTCGTAATCTGAATTTCAATCAATCAATCAAAATGTATTTATATAGTGCTTTTTACAACAGTTGTTGTCACAAAGCAACTTTACTAGTGTCCAAATTTATATTTCTATATTAATGTTGTAAATCTGGAAAATGAATGCATATAAAATCTAAGTTTTGTGCAAGTCCTGCATATTTACTTGTTTCTCTGGGTGGTTTGTCATCAACCCGTACAGCAGGTACATTCATAAGTTGCTGTTGTGAGAGCTGTAGTTGGGAGGTGGGGGGTGGGGTTGAATATTTTCTACTGGTGATGGAGCACTGAATATTATTAACCATTATGCAATTTCATTATGTTCTTTTAGTCATGATAACATCATCATCTGCTGAGACAACAACTACCCCAGCTACTACTACTACAGGTTACTCTTGGTTGTTTATTACTAATATACTATATCCACTAAACACATTAAATCCATAAGCCTACCTTTTACATGACACTGACTTGACTTCTGTTGCTGGTTTGTTCAGGAATCACATCTACCACTACAGGTATATGAAGCATATAATAAGCAAAATAATAAGTAGCAATTATTAGTAGCAAAATCATTTCAAGGGGCCTCAGATTGTATGTCTTCCTTTCTTGGTAGTTTCTGTCTACAATAATAAGACATACAGTATGTATGTAGTCATTTTGTTTTAAACAGTCCTCAGACGGTCTGTTTCTCTTTGTTAGTTTCTGTCTTGTTACATCATTTTTTCGTAAATATAACAAAGCTGGCAGTCTGAAGGTATTTGTATAGTTTAATTTATGTGCTGTCAATCAGAAATATTTCTTTCTACATATACAAGTCCTACACATTTCCTTGTTTCTCTAGGTGGTTTATCATCGACCAGTACAGCAGGTACATTCATGAATTGTTATCAAATGTGCAGTTGGTAGTTTTGAACTTTTTTTGCTGGTGATTTAACACTGAACGATGCACTAGCACACCATTTTATGATGTTTTAGTCATGAAAATGTCTTCTGCTGAGACAACAATTACCCCAACATCGACTACAGGTTACTGTACTTGTTTGTCATTACTGATAAACCGTGAACTAACCCATAAGCCCGCCTTTCCTTGACACTGACGTTTCTCTGTTGATGGCTTGTTTAGGAATCACAAGTACAACTACTCCTACAAAGAACACAGGTATAGTAATTGTACATTTTTGATGTCCAAGGTTTTTTCTAATAAGAAAACTCGTAATCTGAATTTCAATCAATCAATCAAAATGTATTTATATAGTGCTTTTTACAACAGTTGTTGTCACAAAGCAACTTTACTAGTGTCCAAATTTATATTTCTATATTAATGTTGTAAATCTGGAAAATGAATGCATATAAAATCTAAGTTTTGTGCAAGTCCTGCATATTTACTTGTTTCTCTGGGTGGTTTGTCATCAACCCGTACAGCAGGTACATTCATAAGTTGCTGTTGTGAGAGCTGTAGTTGGGAGGTGGGGGGTGGGGTTGAATATTTTCTACTGGTGATGGAGCACTGAATATTATTAACCATTATGCAATTTCATTATGTTGTTTTAGTCATGATAACATCATCATCTGCTGAGACAACAACTACCCCAGCTACTACTACTACAGGTTACTCTTGGTTGTTTATTACTAATATACTATATCCACTAAACACATTAAATCCATAAGCCTACCTTTTACATGACACTGACTTGACTTCTGTTGCTGGTTTGTTCAGGAATCACATCTACCACTACAGGTATATGAAGCATATAATAAGCAAAATAATAAGTAGCAATTATTAGTAGCAAAATCATTTCAAGGGGCCTCAGATTGTATGTCTTCCTTTCTTGGTAGTTTCTGTCTACAATAATAAGACATACAGTATGTATGTAGTGATTTTGTTTTAAACAGTCCTCAGACGGTCTGTTTCTCTTTGTTAGTTTCTGTCTTGTTACATCATTTTTTCGTAAATATAACAAAGCTGGCAGTCTGAAGGTATTTGTATAGTTTAATTTATGTGCTGTCAATCAGAAATATTTCTTTCTACATATACAAGTCCTACACATTTCCTTGTTTCTCTAGGTGGTTTATCATCGACCAGTACAGCAGGTACATTCATGAATTGTTATCAAATGTGCAGTTGGTAGTTTTGAACTTTTTTTGCTGGTGATTTAACACTGAACGATGCACTAGCACACCATTTTATGATGTTTTAGTCATGAAAATGTCTTCTGCTGAGACAACAATTACCCCAACATCGACTACAGGTTACTGTACTTGTTTGTCATTACTGATAAACCGTGAACTAACCCATAAGCCCGCCTTTCCTTGACACTGACGTTTCTCTGTTGATGGCTTGTTTAGGAATCACAAGTACAACTACTCCTACAAAGAACACAGGTATAGTAATTGTACATTTTTGATGTCCAAGGTTTTTTCTAATAAGAAAACTCGTAATCTGAATTTCAATCAATCAATCAAAATGTATTTATATAGTGCTTTTTACAACAGTTGTTGTCACAAAGCAACTTTACTAGTGTCCAAATTTATATTTCTATATTAATGTTGTAAATCTGGAAAATGAATGCATATAAAATCTAAGTTTTGTGCAAGTCCTGCATATTTACTTGTTTCTCTGGGTGGTTTGTCATCAACCCGTACAGCAGGTACATTCATAAGTTGCTGTTGTGAGAGCTGTAGTTGGGAGGTGGGGGGTGGGGTTGAATATTTTCTACTGGTGATGGAGCACTGAATATTATTAACCATTATGCAATTTCATTATGTTGGTTTAGTCATGATAACATCATCATCTGCTGAGACAACAACTACCCCAGCTACTACTACTACAGGTTACTCTTGGTTGTTTATTACTAATATACTATATCCACTAAACACATTAAATCCATAAGCCTACCTTTTACATGACACTGACTTGACTTCTGTTGCTGGTTTGTTCAGGAATCACATCTACCACTACAGGTATATGAAGCATATAATAAGCAAAATAATAAGTAGCAATTATTAGTAGCAAAATCATTTCAAGGGGCCTCAGATTGTATGTCTTCCTTTCTTGGTAGTTTCTGTCTACAATAATAAGACATACAGTATGTATGTAGTGATTTTGTTTTAAACAGTCCTCAGACGGTCTGTTTCTCTTTGTTAGTTTCTGTCTTGTTACATCATTTTTTCGTAAATATAACAAAGCTGGCAGTCTGAAGGTATTTGTATAGTTTAATTTATGTGCTGTCAATCAGAAATATTTCTTTCTACATATACAAGTCCTACACATTTCCTTGTTTCTCTAGGTGGTTTATCATCGACCAGTACAGCAGGTACATTCATGAATTGTTATCAAATGTGCAGTTGGTAGTTTTGAACTTTTTTTGCTGGTGATTTAACACTGAACGATGCACTAGCACACCATTTTATGATGTTTTAGTCATGAAAATGTCTTCTGCTGAGACAACAATTACCCCAACATCGACTACAGGTTACTGTACTTGTTTGTCATTACTGATAAACCGTGAACTAACCCATAAGCCCGCCTTTCCTTGACACTGACGTTTCTCTGTTGATGGCTTGTTTAGGAATCACAAGTACAACTACTCCTACAAAGAACACAGGTATAGTAATTGTACATTTTTGATGTCCAAGGTTTTTTCTAATAAGAAAACTCGTAATCTGAATTTCAATCAATCAATCAAAATGTATTTATATAGTGCTTTTTACAACAGTTGTTGTCACAAAGCAACTTTACTAGTGTCCAAATTTATATTTCTATATTAATGTTGTAAATCTGGAAAATGAATGCATATAAAATCTAAGTTTTGTGCAAGTCCTGCATATTTACTTGTTTCTCTGGGTGGTTTGTCATCAACCCGTACAGCAGGTACATTCATAAGTTGCTGTTGTGAGAGCTGTAGTTGGGAGGTGGGGGGTGGGGTTGAATATTTTCTACTGGTGATGGAGCACTGAATATTATTAACCATTATGCAATTTCATTATGTTGTTTTAGTCATGATAACATCATCATCTGCTGAGACAACAACTACCCCAGCTACTACTACTACAGGTTACTCTTGGTTGTTTATTACTAATATACTATATCCACTAAACACATTAAATCCATAAGCCTACCTTTTACATGACACTGACTTGACTTCTGTTGCTGGTTTGTTCAGGAATCACATCTACCACTACAGGTATATGAAGCATATAATAAGCAAAATAATAAGTAGCAATTATTAGTAGCAAAATCATTTCAAGGGGCCTCAGATTGTATGTCTTCCTTTCTTGGTAGTTTCTGTCTACAATAATAAGACATACAGTATGTATGTAGTCATTTTGTTTTAAACAGTCCTCAGACGGTCTGTTTCTCTTTGTTAGTTTCTGTCTTGTTACATCATTTTTTCGTAAATATAACAAAGCTGGCAGTCTGAAGGTATTTGTATAGTTTAATTTATGTGCGGTCAATCAGAAATATTTCTTTCTACATATACAAGTCCTACACATTTCCTTGTTTCTCTAGGTGGTTTATCATCGACCAGTACAGCAGGTACATTCATGAATTGTTATCAAATGTGCAGTTGGTAGTTTTGAACTTTTTTTGCTGGTGATTTAACACTGAACGATGCACTAGCACACCATTTTATGATGTTTTAGTCATGAAAATGTCTTCTGCTGAGACAACAATTACCCCAACATCGACTACAGGTTACTGTACTTGTTTGTCATTACTGATAAACCGTGAACTAACCCATAAGCCCGCCTTTCCTTGACACTGACGTTTCTCTGTTGATGGCTTGTTTAGGAATCACAAGTACAACTACTCCTACAAAGAACACAGGTATAGTAATTGTACATTTTTGATGTCCAAGGTTTTTTCTAATAAGAAAACTCGTAATCTGAATTTCAATCAATCAATCAAAATGTATTTATATAGTGCTTTTT
Organism: Brachyhypopomus gauderio; assembly: GCF_052324685.1. Lineage (NCBI taxonomy): Eukaryota > Metazoa > Chordata > Actinopteri > Gymnotiformes > Hypopomidae > Brachyhypopomus > Brachyhypopomus gauderio. Next base: position 342,080 of record NW_027506888.1, read on the forward strand.
ACAACAGTTGTTGTCACAAAGCAACTTTACTAGTGTCCAAATTTATATTTCTATATTAATGTTGTAAATCTGGAAAATGAATGCATATAAAATCTAAGTTTTGTGCAAGTCCTGCATATTTACTTGTTTCTCTGGGTGGTTTGTCATCAACCCGTACAGCAGGTACATTCATAAGTTGCTGTTGTGAGAGCTGTAGTTGGGAGGTGGGGGGTGGGGTTGAATATTTTCTACTGGTGATGGAGCACTGAATATTATTAACCATTATGCAATTTCATTATGTTCTTTTAGTCATGATAACATCATCATCTGCTGAGACAACAACTACCCCAGCTACTACTACTACAGGTTACTCTTGGTTGTTTATTACTAATATACTATATCCACTAAACACATTAAATCCATAAGCCTACCTTTTACATGACACTGACTTGACTTCTGTTGCTGGTTTGTTCAGGAATCACATCTACCACTACAGGTATATGAAGCATATAATAAGCAAAATAATAAGTAGCAATTATTAGTAGCAAAATCATTTCAAGGGGCCTCAGATTGTATGTCTTCCTTTCTTGGTAGTTTCTGTCTACAATAATAAGACATACAGTATGTATGTAGTGATTTTGTTTTAAACAGTCCTCAGACGGTCTGTTTCTCTTTGTTAGTTTCTGTCTTGTTACATCATTTTTTCGTAAATATAACAAAGCTGGCAGTCTGAAGGTATTTGTATAGTTTAATTTATGTGCTGTCAATCAGAAATATTTCTTTCTACATATACAAGTCCTACACATTTCCTTGTTTCTCTAGGTGGTTTATCATCGACCAGTACAGCAGGTACATTCATGAATTGTTATCAAATGTGCAGTTGGTAGTTTTGAACTTTTTTTGCTGGTGATTTAACACTGAACGATGCACTAGCACACCATTTTATGATGTTTTAGTCATGAAAATGTCTTCTGCTGAGACAACAATTACCCCAACATCGACTACAGGTTACTGTACTTGTTTGTCATTACTGATAAACCGTGAACTAACCCATAAGCCCGCCTTTCCTTGACACTGACGTTTCTCTGTTGATGGCTTGTTTAGGAATCACAAGTACAACTACTCCTACAAAGAACACAGGTATAGTAATTGTACATTTTTGATGTCCAAGGTTTTTTCTAATAAGAAAACTCGTAATCTGAATTTCAATCAATCAATCAAAATGTATTTATATAGTGCTTTTTACAACAGTTGTTGTCACAAAGCAACTTTACTAGTGTCCAAATTTATATTTCTATATTAATGTTGTAAATCTGGAAAATGAATGCATATAAAATCTAAGTTTTGTGCAAGTCCTGCATATTTACTTGTTTCTCTGGGTGGTTTGTCATCAACCCGTACAGCAGGTACATTCATAAGTTGCTGTTGTGAGAGCTGTAGTTGGGAGGTGGGGGGTGGGGTTGAATATTTTCTACTGGTGATGGAGCACTGAATATTATTAACCATTATGCAATTTCATTATGTTCTTTTAGTCATGATAACATCATCATCTGCTGAGACAACAACTACCCCAGCTACTACTACTACAGGTTACTCTTGGTTGTTTATTACTAATATACTATATCCACTAAACACATTAAATCCATAAGCCTACCTTTTACATGACACTGACTTGACTTCTGTTGCTGGTTTGTTCAGGAATCACATCTACCACTACAGGTATATGAAGCATATAATAAGCAAAATAATAAGTAGCAATTATTAGTAGCAAAATCATTTCAAGGGGCCTCAGATTGTATGTCTTCCTTTCTTGGTAGTTTCTGTCTACAATAATAAGACATACAGTATGTATGTAGTCATTTTGTTTTAAACAGTCCTCAGACGGTCTGTTTCTCTTTGTTAGTTTCTGTCTTGTTACATCATTTTTTCGTAAATATAACAAAGCTGGCAGTCTGAAGGTATTTGTATAGTTTAATTTATGTGCTGTCAATCGGAAATATTTCTTTCTACATATACAAGTCCTACACATTTCCTTGTTTCTCTAGGTGGTTTATCATCGACCAGTACAGCAGGTACATTCATGAATTGTTATCAAATGTGCAGTGGGTAGTTTTGAACTTTTTTTGCTGGTGATTTAACACTGAACGATGCACTAGCACACCATTTTATGATGTTTTAGTCATGAAAATGTCTTCTGCTGAGACAACAATTACCCCAACATCGACTACAGGTTACTGTACTTGTTTGTCATTACTGATAAACCGTGAACTAACCCATAAGCCCGCCTTTCCTTGACACTGACGTTTCTCTGTTGATGGCTTGTTTAGGAATCACAAGTACAACTACTCCTACAAAGAACGCAGGTATAGTAATTGTACATTTTTGATGTCCAAGGTTTTTTTTTAATAAGAAAACTCGTAATCTGAATTTCAATCAATCAATCAAAATGTATTTACATAGTGCTTTTTACAACAGTTGTTGTCACAAAGCAACTTTACAAGTGTCCAAATTTATATTTCTATATTAATGTTGTAAATCTGGAAAATGAATGCATATAAAATCTAAGTTTTGTGCAAGTCCTGCATATTTACTTGTTTCTCTGGGTGGTTTGTCATCAACCCGTACAGCAGGTACATTCATAAGTTGCTGTTGTGAGAGCTGTAGTTGGGAGGTGGGGGGTGGGGTTGAATATTTTCTACTGGTGATGGAGCACTGAATATTATTAACCATTATGCAATTTCATTATGTTGTTTTAGTCATGATAACATCCTCATCTGCTGAGACAACAACTACCCCAGCTACTACTACTACAGGTTACTCTTGGTTGTTTATTACTAATATACTATATCCACTAAACACATTAAACCCATAAGCCTACCTTTTACATGACACTGACTTGACTTCTGTTGCTGGTTTGTTCAGGAATCACATCTACCACTACAGGTATATGAAGCATATAATAAGCAAAATAATAAGTAGCAATTATTAGTAGCAAAATCATTTCAAGGGGCCTCAGATTGTATGTCTTCCTTTCTTGGTAGTTTCTGTCTACAATAATAAGACATACAGTATGTATGTAGTCATTTTGTTTTAAACAGTCCTCAGACGGTCTGTTTCTCTTTGTTAGTTTCTGTCTTGTTACATCATTTTTTCGTAAATATAACAAAGCTGGCAGTCTGAAGGTATTTGTATAGTTTAATTTATGTGCTGTCAATCGGAAATATTTCTTTCTACATATACAAGTCCTACACATTTCCTTGTTTCTCTAGGTGGTTTATCATCGACCAGTACAGCAGGTACATTCATGAATTGTTATCAAATGTGCAGTGGGTAGTTTTGAACTTTTTTTGCTGGTGATTTAACACTGAACGATGCACTAGCACACCATTTTATGATGTTTTAGTCATGAAAATGTCTTCTGCTGAGACAACAATTACCCCAACATCGACTACAGGTTACTGTACTTGTTTGTCATTACTGATAAACCGTGAACTAACCCATAAGCCCGCCTTTCCTTGACACTGACGTTTCTCTGTTGATGGCTTGTTTAGGAATCACAAGTACAACTACTCCTACAAAGAACGCAGGTATAGTAATTGTACATTTTTGATGTCCAAGGTTTTTTTTTAATAAGAAAACTCGTAATCTGAATTTCAATCAATCAATCAAAATGTATTTACATAGTGCTTTTTACAACAGTTGTTGTCACAAAGCAACTTTACAAGTGTCCAAATTTATATTTCTATATTAATGTTGTAAATCTGGAAAATGAATGCATATAAAATCTAAGTTTTGTGCAAGTCCTGCATATTTACTTGTTTCTCTGGGTGGTTTGTCATCAACCCGTACAGCAGGTACATTCATAAGTTGCTGTTGTGAGAGCTGTAGTTGGGAGGTGGGGGGTGGGGTTGAATATTTTCTACTGGTGATGGAGCACTGAATATTATTAACCATTATGCAATTTCATTATGTTGTTTTAGTCATGATAACATCCTCATCTGCTGAGACAACAACTACCCCAGCTACTACTACTACAGGTTACTCTTGGTTGTTTATTACTAATATACTATATCCACTAAACACATTAAACCCATAAGCCTACCTTTTACATGACACTGACTTGACTTCTGTTGCTGGTTTGTTCAGGAATCACATCTACCACTACAGGTATATGAAGCATATAATAAGCAAAATAATAAGTAGCAATTATTAGTAGCAAAATCATTTCAAGGGGCCTCAGATTGTATGTCTTCCTTTCTTGGTAGTTTCTGTCTACAATAATAAGACATACAGTATGTATGTAGTCATTTTGTTTTAAACAGTCCTCAGACGGTCTGTTTCTCTTTGTTAGTTTCTGTCTTGTTACATCATTTTTTCGTAAATATAACAAAGCTGGCAGTCTGAAGGTATTTGTATAGTTTAATTTATGTGCTGTCAATCAGAAATATTTCTTTCTACATATACAAGTCCTACACATTTCCTTGTTTCTCTAGGTGGTTTATCATCGACCAGTACAGCAGGTACATTCATGAATTGTTATCAAATGTGCAGTTGGTAGTTTTGAACTTTTTTTGCTGGTGATTTAACACTGAACGATGCACTAGCACACCATTTTATGATGTTTTAGTCATGAAAATGTCTTCTGCTGAGACAACAATTACCCCAACATCGACTACAGGTTACTGTACTTGTTTGTCATTACTGATAAACCGTGAACTAACCCATAAGCCCGCCTTTCCTTGACACTGACGTTTCTCTGTTGATGGCTTGTTTAGGAATCACAAGTACAACTACTCCTACAAAGAACACAGGTATAGTAATTGTACATTTTTGATGTCCAAGGTTTTTTCTAATAAGAAAACTCGTAATCTGTATTTCAATCAATCAATCAAAATGTATTTATATAGTGCTTTTTACAACAGTTGTTGTCACAAAGCAACTTTACTAGTGTCCAAATTTATATTTCTATATTAATGTTGTAAATCTGGAAAATGAATGCATATAAAATCTAAGTTTTGTGCAAGTCCTGCATATTTACTTGTTTCTCTGGGTGGTTTGTCATCAACCCGTACAGCAGGTACATTCATAAGTTGCTGTTGTGAGAGCTGTAGTTGGGAGGTGGGGGGTGGGGTTGAATATTTTCTACTGGTGATGGAGCACTGAATATTATTAACCATTATGCAATTTCATTATGTTGTTTTAGTCATGATAACATCATCATCTGCTGAGACAACAACTACCCCAGCTACTACTACTACAGGTTACTCTTGGTTGTTTATTACTAATATACTATATCCAATAAACACATTAAATCCATAAGCCTACCTTTTACATGACACTGACTTGACTTCTATTGCTGGTTTGTTCAGGAATCACATCTACCACTACAGGTATATGAAGCATATATTACGCAAAATAATAAGTAGCAATTATTAGTTGCAAAATCATTTCAAGGGGCCTCAGATTGTATGTCTTCCTTTCTTGCTAGTTTCTGTCTTGCTACATCATTTTTATGAATATAACATAATAAGACATACAGTATGTATGTAGTCATTTTGTTTTAAACAGTCCTCAGACGGTCTGTTTCTCTTTGTTAGTTTCTGTCTTGTTACATTATTTTTTTGTAAATATAACAAAGCTGGCAGTCTGAAGGTATTTGTATAGTTTAATTTATGTGCTGTCAATCAGGGGTGGGTTTCCCGAAACGTTCGTAGCGCTAAGTACTTCTTAACCTCGTACGTTTCATACGAGGTTACGAAGTACTTAGCGCTACGAACGTTTCGGGAAACCCACCCCTGAAATATTTCTTTCTACATATACCACAAGTCCTACACCTTTCCTTGTTTCTCTAGGTGGTTTATCATCGACCAGTACAGCAGGTACATTCATGAATTGTTATCAAATGTGCAGTGGGTAGTTTTGAACATTTTTTGCTGGTGATTTAACACTGAACGATGCACTAGCACACCATTTTATGATGTTTTAGTCATGAAAATGTCTTCTGCTGAGACAACAATTACCCCAACATCGACTACAGGTTACTGTACTTGTTTGTCATTACTGATAAACCGTGAACTAACCCATAAGCCCGCCTTTCCTTGACACTGACGTTTCTCTGTTGATGGCTTGTTTAGGAATCACAAGTACAACTACTCCTACAAAGAACGCAGGTATAGTAATTGTACATTTTTGATGTCCAAGGTTTTTTTTTAATAAGAAAACTCGTAATCTGAATTTCAATCAATCAATCAAAATGTATTTACATAGTGCTTTTTACAACAGTTGTTGTCACAAAGCAACTTTACAAGTGTCCAAATTTATATTTCTATATTAATGTTGTAAATCTGGAAAATGAATGCATATAAAATCTAAGTTTTGTGCAAGTCCTGCATATTTACTTGTTTCTCTGGGTGGTTTGTCATCAACCCATACAGCAGGTACATTCATAAGTTGCTGTTGTGAGAGCTGTAGTTGGGAGGTGGGGGGTGGGGTTGAATATTTTCTACTGGTGATGGAGCACTGAATATTATTAACCATTATGCAATTTCATTATGTTGTTTTAGTCATGATAACATCCTCATCTGCTGAGACAACAACTACCCCAGCTACTACTACTACAGGTTACTCTTGGTTGTTTATTACTAATATACTATATCCACTAAACACATTAAACCCATAAGCCTACCTTTTACATGACACTGACTTGACTTCTGTTGCTGGTTTGTTTAGGAATCACATCTACCACTACAGGTATATGAAGCATATAATAAGCAAAATAATAAGTAGCAATTATTAGTAGCAAAATCATTTCAAGGGGCCTCAGATTGTATGTCTTCCTTTCTTGGTAGTTTCTGTCTTGCTACATCATTTTCTGTCAAACACTTTATGCCATCCACCCCACCCTGCCTGCACTCTCTTCTTTACCTCTTTCACTTCCTTCTACTACTATTGAGTATACAGGTACATTATTACAGTCCTGATTTCATGGATTTGATATTTTATTCACACATCTGGTTTTCTTTATAAAATGTTTAAATACTATAACAGAAATTATAGACTACTGTTTAGCACTATAATCATATTTGTTGTATTTTAAGTATTTAATTTAAATTAATAACAAATTTCAAAACATGGTAGCCTCCATCTTCTTAATCATTCATCTGTTTCAGATATGAATTCCAGAGTGTCTGCAGAATGTCAGGTGTCTCACAATTCACACATGTACAAAGATAATTGGGACAATAACCAGTCCTTACTCAATGACTAATATCAGGGATTCTCAACCCACACTTGCTCATTTATGTCACGTTACGGTCCCCGACCCCTCCCTATTGGGCATGTGTTTACGTTGTCTGCGTCTACTCGTCTGCGTCTGTAGATCTCTGTGGGTGCGGTTACGTCTTGTGTTAATCCATCTCACCTGTGGCTCGTCTCGTCATCACTTGGGGTTTATGTTTTTTGTCTATTTAATGTGCGCTCGCAAAGTGTCCTGTGCTCGTCGTTATTTGAGTCTTACATGTCACTTTATGTGTTCTCGTTATACGTGCGCCGTCTGCGCAATTCTGTGTTAATCAGTGGCGCAAAAAGGGGGAATGCAGCGTATGCGACGCATAGGGGCGCTGCACTAGAGGGGGTGCCAAATTGATAAGATATAATACTTAATTTGTGTCCATCTTACGTTCGCCCCCCGTCAACAACTTTCGTTCGGGGGGCGCCAATAGTATGTTTGCATACATCTCAGAAAGTAAGTAATTGCACCCCTGGTGTTAATAAACGTTACGTGTGGAATGAGAGCCGGATTCCTGTCTCGTCCGTCGCTGTCCGCCACACGTCACAATTTACATTATGTCGCGACCTACTTTTATACAATACACATATTATAACAAGTTAAAAGGGTTAACAATTGTGCTTACCATGGCAACAAGAATGGTTTGCATGCAGGGCTCCAGACAAAAATTGCTCAATTACTCAAACCCTAAAAGAAAAAAATCAGGCACCAATAACTTTTTCTAGGCACCATAATAATATACAAACTAATAAGCATTGCAACATACATCAGGCCATCTGTTATTTAGGATCTCTGCCGTCCAACATGCCTGATGTCTTTCTCTTCCTTGTAACTGCAGTAAAGTTGGTTTCATGTTTGCATATTCCCGTATTCAGAATTAGATATGTTATTTTAAATGTACTACTGTCAACATCTACAAATTACCTTATGGACGAAAGTGGCGGTCGTAAAGGCCCCAGAGCACTGCACACTCTGTTTTTCTGCAAAATATTTCAATAGTTTTTAAATGATCCTTCAAAAGACCATAAAACAAGTTGTTACATATTAAGTGCATCTTAAACAACAACCTACTACTCTTGAATGGGTAGTTCTACTGTAACGCTGCTCGCACAGCGGAGCGAGAGGACGGACACAATTGCTGAGATGACCGAAATCAGGGTCAAACAGAAAAGTATTGGTCAAGTCCGATAGGGAGTCCGAACATAAAACACTTAGCGACATACTGAACACTAGGAAATGAAACACGGGAAAACGCAGACGACTGAAACGAACAAATAACACAGGGCAACAGGGCAGCAAACGGGAAGTACTCACAAGAACAGGATAACGACGCATAAAGCACAAACCAATAGATAGACAAAACCACGGATAACTAGACTGGGGAAATACTGGGACTTATATACAAAGAACTAAACTAGGGACAGGTAACGGCAATGACACGGGGGCGTGATAACAAACAAGGAATCACGGAGACAAACGAGTGGGGCGGGATAAACAGGCACAGACACAAGGGAACCCGGAGTGACAGCCAAGGGAGGGGGCGAGGCCATACGTGACATCTACTTATCTCTTTGTGGTGGTCAGTTTTTGTTTAAACATTTCAATAGCTTTTAAATGTCACGCTGACAACTCTGAACCCCTCCTTGTGGGCGTGGCCCTATGTTGTCTGCATGCCGTTATGTCCATGTTTGTAGTTCCGTGGGTGTGGGTTGTTTGTGAGCATGTTCGTTAGTCTCACCTGTGCCTTGTCTCGTGATCACGAGGGTATGTGTTATTCAACTATTTAATGTGCGTTCGCGCAATATCTCATGCTCATCTTTGTCTAAAGCTCGTGCCGTTGTGAGTGTTCTATGTTGAGTGCTTGCGCTATCTGCGCCGCACTTTATGCGTTGTGCACCAAATAAACGTTGTTTGTCAGAAGTTGTGCCTGCCTCCTCCTACCGTTACATTAAACGGTCATAAGACCATAAAACAAGGTCTATTACACAAAATGCATCCTAAATACAGTAACAACCTACAACTCAGATATCGGTATTTCTACCTTGCACCTACCTTGTCATGACCCACCAGTTGAGAATCACTGACTAATATCATTAATGATCAGATATTTAGAGGAAATCTTAACAAAATTTAAAAATGGATTTTTAATTGACTTCTTGTTGTAGGTCAGTTTCACTGTGAAATGTGGAGAAACTTTACTGAATATCACTGATGGACCTCTCTCAAAGGAGGTAGGTAATGAGGAAGCACAATCTGAAAGAAAGTGACCTTTGAAGTGTCATACTTGTGTTCACAGGATGGATGTGCATTTACGTTCTTTATCTTCCCTTCTGCTTACTGATCAGGTTGTGAGCCAAAAACTCAATATGATGTTCAACATCACAAAGAACCTGCAGTATACTAATAATTCAGATGCTCTCATAACCTATGGAAACACAATACTGAAAGTCACAGTTAAACTGGTATCTGCACTGGTGAACACAACAGAAACCAACTACTCCATGTACATCCCTCTCAATGGCTTAGGTAAATATATATTCAATTAAGTGACTTAGCATTCCAGATACTATTTGGTGCTTGGTACAGTGCTTTCTCTGGGATTGCTGTTGAGTGATTACAGTTCTAGAGTTGCTTTTATATTGTGTCAACTGAAGCCTTCTCTAGTTATCTAAATCGCAAACCACATAGAAACATCCTTCCACAAATAAACACAAGAAACCCCTGTATACTGAAAACACATTTAATTATTCAACCATTATTCAAGAACAAATGCGCAGTCTTGCATCGGTAGCCAACTATACCCAGGACGAGATTACTGAAAACATAAGCTTCTTTTGGAAGTCAACTTAAGATCTTCAACATACATAAACCAAGCATTAAATATACTTATATCATATATTTATATAAGAGAAATCCATCCCAAAACCAAACTGAAGTTTATTTCAGTAGACATATCAAAACAGAAGAAACATTACTTTAGGTATTGCTTTAAAAGTTTCACCAGATATGCATGGTAAAGGTTAACCCCTCCTACTTACTGTAATATGTAAAAATATGTCTAATATCTACAGCACTGATGGAACATGGGGCTAGATTACAATTATTGTCTTGTTATTACACTTATTGTCTTGTCAGATATCCAGGTTTTTGCAGTTGGACCAAACACCTCCATAAATGAAGTCATTCATCTTGAACGAAGCAACAACGCTTGGATGGAAATCGACCTTATCAAGATTTCACAAAAAAATAATGGTACCATTGTAATCCTTTCACCTTTACACCAGACTTCTGAGGCTTCCATCCACCAGGGTTGGGTCAGCATCAGACTGGACAGGAGGGGCAGTTGATCCAGTCATTATTCAGTTACCCTTCAGGGCTATACTCTATATATATATTATATATATATATATATATATATATATATATATATATATATATATATATATATATATATATATATATATATATTATGGCAAGCCGTTCAGGAAAAAACTATATATATATATATATATATATATATATATATATATATATATATATATATATAATGACTGCTAAGTCTGAATATATGGAATGAAACCTGAGAATATGGAACGAAAGTCTGAATATATGGAATGAAAGTCTGAATATATGGAATGAAAACCTGAATATATGGAATGAAAACCTGAATATATGGAATGAAAGTCTGAATATATGGAATGAAAGTCTGAATATATGGAATGAAAGTCTGAATATATGGAATGAAAACCTGAATATATGGAATGAAAGTCTGAATATATGGAATGAAAGTCTGAATATATGGAATGAAACCTGATGTCATCGACGCACTCGCACCATTTTGTGACTCACCATTTTGTGACTCGCACCATATTCAGACTTTCATTCCATATATTCAGACTTCATTCCATATATTCAGATTTAGCAGTCATTCTATATATATAGTTTTTTATAGTTTTTTCCTTGCCTAAAGGCTTGCCATATACAGTTGTGATCAAATTTATTCAACCCCCACTGAAATAAAGTGTTTTGGCCAGTTTGACATTGATTTTGATCATTTCAGTCATCTTATTTACAATTATATCAAAGAGGCACTTATAAATTAGACAAACATAACATAATATTTATGATGGAATAACCACAAATGTCTTTACTGTGCTCACATCATTATCAGTTTTATTCAACCCCCTAGTGACATTATTTTTTAGTACTTAGTACAACATCCTTTTCCAGTTATGACAGCTTTCAAGCGTGAAGCATAGCTTGACACAAGTGTCTTGCAGTGACCTATGGGTATCTTAGCCCATTCTTCATGGGCAAAAGCCTCCAGTTCAGTCACATTCTTAGGCTTGCGCACTGCAACTGCCTTCTTTAGGTCCCACCAGAGGTTCTCAATTGGATTTAAGTCTGGTGATTGCGATGGCCACTCTAGAATGTTCCAGCCTTTCATGTTCAACCATGCTCTAGTGGACTTGGATGTGTGCTTCGGATCATTGTCCTGTTGGAAGGTCCAACGTCTCCCAAGCCGCAGGTTTGTGACTGACTCCATCACATTTTCCTCCAAGATCTCCTGGTACTGAAGGGAATTCATGGTACCCTGCACACGTTAAAGCTTTCCTGTACCATTAGAAGCAAAACAGCCCCAAAGCATAATTGACCCCCCGCCATGCTTCACAGTAGGCAAGGTGTTCTTTTGTTCATAAGCCTGGTTCTTCCTTCTCCAAACATAGCGCTGGTCCATTGTCCCAAACAGTTCTAATTTAGTTTCATCTGACCACAGTACACTGTCCCAAAACCTTTGTGGCTTGTCCACATGACTTTTGGCATACTGCAGTCGACTTTTCTTGTTCTTTGGAGTCAGCAAGGGGGTGCGTCTGGGCGTTCTGGCATGGAGGTCTTCGTTATGCAGTGCGCGCCTTATTGTCTGAGCTGAAACTTCAGTGCCCACATCTGACAGGTCTTTTTTCATTTCCTTAGCAGTCACGCGGGGATTTTTCTCCACATTACGCTTCAGGTAGCGCACAGCAGTCGCGGTCAGGATCTTCTTTCTGCCACGACCAGGTAACGTTTCCACTGTGCCCTTTAACTTGAACTTGCGAATGATACTTCCGATAGTGTCTCTTGGAATATTTAACAACTTCGCAATCTTTTTATATCCATTGCCATTCTTGTGAAGAGCAATAACCTCTTCTCTTGTCTTCTGGGACCATTCTCTTGCCTTCACCATGCTTGGAAACACACCAGTAGATGTCTAGAAGGAGCTGAGTATCACAGTCCTTTAAAATCTGCCTAATTGGTGCTTATCATGCTTGATTGCTGCTCGTTGACATCCACAGATGTTTTCAATACCTGATGGAAAACACTGGAATGAACCTCTGTTCTTAGGAGTGGTAGTCGTAAAGGGGTTGAATAATTGTGTCAATGAAGAAATCACAAAAAGGCCATTTAATACTTTATGACAAAAAAAATTGATGCTATCTTAGTTGCATTTAGTTCTTTAACAAGTCCTTGTAAGATTTCATTATGAACACAATTACAAATGTGCACTGAATTCCATAAAACCCTTCGCAGCATTGGGGGTTGAATAAATTTGATCACAACTGTATACAGTGGGGAAAATAAGTATTTAGTCAGTCACCAATTGTGCAAGTTCTCCCACTTAAAAAGATGAGAGAGGCCGGTAATTGACATCATAGGTAGACCCCAACTATGAGAGACAAAATGTGAAAAAAAAATTGAGAAAATCATTTTGTCTGACTTTTAAAGAATTTATTTGCAAATAATGGTGGAAAATAAGTATTTGGTCAATAACAAAAGTTCATCTCAATACTGTATATCCTCTGTTGGCAATGACAGAGGTCAAACGTTTTCTGTAAGTCTTCACAAGGTTGGCACACACTGTTGCTGGTATGTTTGCCCATTCCTCCATGCAGATCTCCTCATGTTTCATCTTCATTGCCCTTGCTGATGGAAGGAGGTTTGCACCCAAAATCTCACAATACATGGCCCCATTCATTCTTTCATGTACACGGACCAGTCGTCCTGGTCCCTTTGCAGAGAAACAGCCCCAAAGCATGATGTTGCCACCCCCATGCTTCACAGTTGGTATGGTGTTCTTTGAATGCAACTCAGCATTCACTGTCCTCCAAACACGACGAGTTGTGTTTTTACCAAATAGTTCTACTTTGGTTTCATCTGACCATATGACATTCTCCCAATACTCTTCTGGAACATCCAAATGCTCTCTAGCAAACTTCAGACGTGCCTGGCTTTAGCAGGGGGACACGTCTGGCACTGCAAGATCTGAGTCCCTGACGTCGTAGTGTGTTGCTGATGGTAGCCTGTGTAACGTTGGTCCCAGCTTTCTGCAGGTCATTCACTAGATCCCCCCTTGTGGTTCTGGGATTTTTCCTCACCGTTCTTGAGATCATTTTGACCCCACGGGCTGAGATCTTGCGTGGAGCCCCAGATCAAGGGAGATTAGTAGTAGTCTTGTAGGTCTTCCATTTTCTGATTATTGCTCCCACAGTAGATTTCTTCACACCAAGCTGCTTGCCTATTGCAGATTCAGTCTTCCCAGCCTACAATTCGGTTTCTGGTGCCCTCCGACAGCTCTTTCGTCTTCACCATAGTGGAGTTTGGAGTGTGACTGTTTGAGGTTGTGGGCAGGTGTCTTTTATACTGTTAACGACTTCAAATAGGTGCCATTAATACAGGTAATGAGTGGGGGAAAGAGGAGCCTCTTAAAAAAGAAGTTACAGGTCTGTGACAGCCAGAAATCTTGCTTGTTTGTAGGTGACCAAATACTTATTTTCCACCATTATTTGCAAATAAATTCTTTAAAAGTCAGACAAAATGATTTTCTTAATTTTTTTTTCACATTTTGTCTCTCATAGTTGAGGTCTACCTATGATGTCAATTACAGACCTCTCTCATCTTTTTAAGTGGGAGAACTTACACAATTGGTGACTGACTAAATACTTATTTTCCCCACTGTACAGTTGTGATCAAATTTATTCAACCCCCACTGAAATAAAGTGTTTTGGCCAGTTTGACATTGATTTTGATCATTTCAGTCATCTTATTTACAATTATATCAAAGAGGCACTTATAAATTAGACAAACATAACATAATATTTATGATGGAATAACCACAAATGTCTTTACTGTGCTCACATCATTATCAGTTTTATTCAACCCCCTAGTGACATTATTTTTTAGTACTTAGTACAACATCCTTTTCCAGTTATGACAGCTTTCAAGCGTGAAGCATAGCTTGACACAAGTGTCTTGCAGCGACCTATGGGTATCTTAGCCCATTCTTCATGGGCAAAAGCCTCCAGTTCAGTCACATTCTTAGGCTTGTGCACTGCAACTGCCTTCTTTAGGTCCCACCAGAGGTTCTCTATTGGATTTAAGTCTGGTGATTGCGATGGCCACTCTAGAATGTTCCAGCCTTTCATGTTCAACCATGCTCTAGTGGACTTGGATGTGTGCTTCGGATCATTGTCCTGTTGGAAGGTCCAACGTCTCCCAAGCCGCAGGTTTGTGACTGACTCCATCACATTTTCCTCCAAGATCTCCTGGTACTGAAGATAATTCATGGTACCCTGCACACGTTGAAGCTTTCCTGTACCATTAGAAGCAAAACAGCCCCAAAGCATAATTGACCCCCCGCCATGCTTCACAGTAGGCAAGGTGTTCTTTTGTTCATAAGCCTGGTTCTTCCTTCTCCAAACATAGTGCTGGTCCATTGTCCCAAACAGTTCTAATTTAGTTTCATCTGACCACAGTACACTGTTCCAAAACCTTTGTGGCTTGTCCACATGACTTTTGGCATACTGCAGTCGACTTTTCTTGTTCTTTGGAGTCAGCAAGGGGGTGCGTCTGGGCGTTCTGGCATGGAGGTCTTCGTTATGCAGTGCGCGCCTTATTGTCTGAGCTGAAACTTCAGTGCCCACATCTGACAGGTCTTTTTTCAGTTCCTTAGCAGTCACGCGGGGATTTTTCTCCACATTACGCTTCAGGTAGCGCACAGCAGTCGCGGTCAGGATCTTCTTTCTGCCACGACCAGGTAACGTTTCCACTGTGCCCTTTAACTTGAACTTGCGAATGATACTTCCGATAGTGTCTCTTGGAATATTTAACAACTTCGCAATCTTTTCATATCCATTGCCATTCTTGTGAAGAGCAATAACCTCTTCTCTTGTCTTCTGGGACCATTCTCTTGCCTTCACCATGCTTGGAAACACACCAGTAGATGTCTAGAAGGAGCTGAGTATCACAGTCCTTTTAAATCTGCCTAATTGGTGCTTATCATGCTTGATTGCTGCTCATTGACATCCACAGATGTTTTCAATACCTGATGGAAAACACTGGAATGAACCTCTGTTCTTAGGAGTGGTAGTCGTAAAGGGGTTGAATAATTGTGTCAATGAAGAAATCACAAAAAGGCCATTTAATACTTTATGACAAAAAAAATTGATGCTATCTTAGTTGCATTTAGTTCTTTAACAAGTCCTTGTAAGATTTCATTATGAACACAATTACAAATGTGCACTGAATTCCATAAAACCCTTCGCAGCATTGGGGGTTGAATAAATTTGATCACAACTGTATATGTGTCTGAGAGTAGCTGTAATGTACAGTGGCCTATTTTATGTTACAGCATTCATATATGTAGCATCTGTGGAAACATTTGAGGATACAGTAGCTGTGTCACTGAGGACTGTAGAAAATAAAAGGTGCAGCAATCTAGTTCTGTCACTTTTGCATGAACTCAAGGAACTATTTGATCATCACATTCAGCATTTAAGTGCCAGTTTGAAGAAGGAATTTCTGCTCATAGTTATATAATTTCAATTGATGTACTGATGTTTCATACTTCAGGATCAGCTGCTGTGGCTTTCATGATCTACACCAACATGTCAAGCATGCTGAATTCCATCTTATTCAATACAAGTAACAATACAGTGAAGACCATCATATCCACGGTGGTGTCAGCTACTCTCCCTAAAACCAACATCACTCAGTTCACCGAACCAGTGAACATCACCCTGCGTCACAATACAGTGAGTTTTATGTCATAAAATTCATGCCTCATTTTTTTATTTTTATGCATTTGAATTATCAAAACCTGAAACACCGTTATAGACACCAGTTTTATATAAACACCACTTTTTGTGATTGTAACATTGCTGAAGTGATAGCAGCATGCAGAACCACTGGTTATTATTATTAGCAATAGTAGTACATTAACTACTATTAGCTACTAGCTACTATGATGTGGTGGTTAGCACTGTCACCTCACAGCAAGGTGGTTTGGGTTCGATTCTCGGTCTGGTCCGCTCTGTGTGGAGTTTTCTGATGCTCCAAAGGAGGCAGTCCATCTGGTTCACTAAGATTCCTCTCTGTGATGCTAAATTAATAAAGTGCAAAGCAAACTATCCGTGGCCCCATTCCAGCTTATATAACTGTATTTACTTGGTTTTTGCCATTATCTGTGGTGGCTGGGATATTTGTATTGGACATTTCTAGCTTCCACTTCACAACTGCTCCTGTCAGTACCTGCGCCAGATGTATGCTCATGCAACTATCATAGAAAGAGCGTGTCTGTAGATTTATGCTTGTTTGACTATCATAGAGGGTGAGTCTTGGGGCAGTCATGGCCTGGTGGTAGGGAACTGGTCTTGTGACTGGAGGATCGTGGGTTCGATTCCCAGACCTGAGGCCATGACTGAGGTGCCCTTGACCAAGGCACCTAACCCCAACTGCTTCCCGGCCGCCGGGCTAGGGCTGCCCACCGCTCTGGGCACGTGTGATCCACAGCCCCCTAGTAATCACTAGAGTGTGTGTGTGTGTTCTAACTGCACAGATGGGTTAAAAGCGGAGGACAAATTTCGATTGCGGTGTAAAAATCACAATTGACAAAATACGGCACATTTACATTACATTTACAGTCTCTAGCACTGAACGTCTCATCTCCCACTCCACTGTGATGAAGTGAGCAGTCACAGTCAGGTAGCTCTCTATTGCCCTGGAGGTCCAGCTGTCTGTGGTTAAGTCGACAGAAGATTTTTTGGATAATTCGTTGACAATTTTGGTATTTTCAGGTTCATAAAGAAAAATCTTCATACTGTGTACGCGCAAGGGGGTTTTGTAAAGTGGCTCAAGCACTTTAATCATACTTTTAAACCATTTGTTTTTCACAACAGAATACGGCCTCATGTCTGCAGTCCCAATAGACTTGGTAATAGCATTAGTTCTGTCAGGGCTGACTGGGATGCCACCCCTTCAGCCACCACAGGAGGGAGCTCCCGAGTCAGGACTAGACTCTCTGATCATGTGCCTGTTACAAGGTGTCTCGCCACCTTCCTCTCTCTTGGTCTTTCTCTTTTTGTCTTTGCTTATTAGAATCCCTATCTCCTGCGCCGCTTCCTGGCCCATCAAGTTTTTCCCCAGCTATATCCTTCCTATCAGTTTGTTACGTCTGAGACTCGCAAAAACTAACATGTTTGCAAAGAGAGCTTACTTTGGTTTTGCACACAAGGGGTTAAAATCTCAGTAGTAGCGGAAAGAGACGAATAACCCACAAGAACACTTGATTGCACATTTAAGTTGACGTTAATTTGAATGTACAGTTTTTATCTTAATTTTGCTCTTAATTTAATATTTATTTTGCACTCAAAGTTGTTAGTTCATACTTATTTTTTGTATTATGTTAGTGATCCCGTGTCACTTCGCGCTTCAGCTTTTGCAAATTCACTCTTTTGCGGATTTTGTG
This sequence comes from Brachyhypopomus gauderio, assembly GCF_052324685.1. Taxonomy (NCBI): domain Eukaryota; kingdom Metazoa; phylum Chordata; class Actinopteri; order Gymnotiformes; family Hypopomidae; genus Brachyhypopomus; species Brachyhypopomus gauderio. The sequence goes on from NW_027506888.1 coordinate 360,127, forward strand.
ATGGGCAGGGTGAGAAATAAAATGAAAGCGATCACGCCAAGTCTCAGGGAAAATGGAAGGTTTAATAGAAAAGTGCGCAAACCAAAAACCCGTGACATGATCCAAATGAAGGATATAATGACCAGCGGTCAACTGGTACAAAGACAAGACATATATACCCTCAGGTGAGACGGATCGCGGGCTTTGCCCACCTGAGGGACGAACACAACAACACAACAACCGGACAGCTGGCGCTGTGGACGGAGGTAACCAGTAGGGGGCCTGCCGTACCGTGACAGATTTTTATAAGATATTAATGGGGAAAAATAATTTGCAGGTCTTCGCTTTTTCGCCGGTTGTCTGTGGATTCCAATCGGTGGGAAAAACATTTATTTTATGATATATATTTTTTTACATGAAAAAATTTCAAAATGTATAAAAATATATTATATAAGTATTAAATAAGTATTAATTCTAACAATAAAGGAATGTTATAAAAAATAAAATAGTACGAATTACAGTAAATAGTGCATATTTCCCCACGGAAACGAGAAGCAGCATCTTGCCTGAGACGCTACTTGCCTACATGAGATTGTAAACAACACGACTGGTTGCTCGCTGGATAAGCACACATGCACAGAACAGTGTGGAAATGGTTATTAAGGGATGGGAAATGTTTATGTAACGTAAAGGTGTAGGGAGGGTTTATAAAGCCTTAATATAGTGTATAAATACTTAAATAAATATACCGTTTCTACTTTTTTTCGGTTATTGCGGGTGGTTCTGGAGTCTCCAGAATGCGATAAACGGGGGATTACTGTATTTGTAATGTAATTTATATTTCCTATAATAAACCCAACATTTAGTTGTATATTTTTTATATATCTATTTTTCGTCTCCTGGTCACCAAGGCCGTGAACTAAACTGAAACATGAACCGTTCAGCCGTGTATCAGTTAGGTGGGTCGGAGTCCTGCCAAGCACGGAACAATTAGGTGAACAAATCTTTTGAACGATTCTTTTTAGTGAACTGATTCTAATGATTCAGTTCATCTAAAACAACTGCTGTGCCCATCACTACTCAGGAGTCACTTTCTTTTAAAAAGCAGAAACCTCTTGCCTCAATTAAAGGTCCTTTACACACGTACATGGCCAAGACGCATTGACAGACAAACTGTAGGAAAAGCGAGAGGACTAAATAGAAGGGCAACAAGGGAATAAATGCAACACATTTGAAAGCAATAACAGATGAAACAAATTAGATGAAAGGCGTGGAAAACCAAGAACGAATGCATGTACAAAGAAAAACACGGAGGAGGAAGACCCAAAGAGTGGCTACTCATTACACAGTTATATTTTGACTTTGGGAAGGGTTTTTTGTTTGACAGGGTGTTGGCCTCAGCCAGTTCAAGGATTCAAGGAGACTATTGTAGGTACCATGCTAAACCAGCAGGTGGCAGTACCACTGGCAACACATTAAACAAGCTTGCTTTGATGGAAGTAAGGGTGTGTCTACAGTCCAGGTGTTTAAATACCCTGAACAGCCATAATTTCTCTCGCTCTGGTTTGACCGACACATAGGTTAGACCTAGGGGTGGGAATCGTTTACTATCTCACGATTCGATTCGATTCCGATTTTGGGGGCCACAATTCAATTCAAAATCGATTTTCGATTCAAAACGATTTTCGATTCAAAAAACGATTTGATTTATAAAAATTTCTGCTTAAGTCTATAAAATCTGCATGATCTACTACAGTCTGCTTTGCAAGACAGAATGACAAATACAGAAAACAAAGTGTCTTTCACATTTAATCAACAAAAATAATGTGCTTTGGTAAAATAAAATGCTTTTTGTTGTTACCAAAATTCTTGAGCTTCATTTTACAAGCTGTCAGGGCTGGCTCGGATGCTGTTCCCCCAGCCGTGGCTAGGGGCACCAGAGTCAGTCCCAGACTATAGGTGGCGTAACCATACGTTCTCAGCCAGTCTCTGCTTTCTCTGTGGTTGCTTCTCGTTTGAAGGTGTCTCACCACCTCTCTGTTATGCTTTCTCTTTACTTATTCGAGTATCTATCTCCTGCGTCGCTTCCTGACCCATCTCAAGTTTTCCCAATCCTGCATTTCTTCCTATCCGTTTTGCCTTTATTTTTGTGAAGGGTTTTATTTTGCTGCGGTGTTTTTTGCCAATTACTTCTTCTGGTGTCCTTGGTTTCGTTTTCGCGTTGCATATATCCGCGCTGTTTTTTAGTTACTGTTGTTATTTTGTTTCTTTCTCCCGTCTCACTACGGTTAACTGTTAGTTTTCCCGCGTTGTATTTTGCGCGTTGTTTTTTTGTTTCTATTTGCTCCATGCCCTCACGGTTTTGATTTCTATTCGCTTGCGCTTTGAGTCTCCCGTGTTGTTTTGTTTGTTCGTTCTGGATCGCTGTGCGCGTTTCCCTCTCGCTAATACATGTGACGTGTGTCAAACGTATTGCTTTTGCGAGCCGGCACTCGTGTCCACCCTTCTCTATATTATTTCACGCTGTGTGTACGTTCCCGTGCTCACCGCGTTACACACGCCTTGCACACGAGCTACATTGTGTCAAGTTCGGTCTTCCCTAGCATTCGTAAATACCAAAATGAACCCATATTTTTGCCTTAAATGAAGACGGAACAGGTTGAATATCTCTTTCCTCCATCTGTCTTGAAACCTTTCCGCAGTGTGTCCCAGAACCTGCTGCGTAAAGTCTCGCGTAATTTTGTAATTACGTAACGCGACTTAAAATCGATTCTGAATCGTAGTAAATGAGAATCGATTTTTGATATATGAATCGATTTTTTGGCACACCTCTAGTTAGACATATTAAAGAGAGGCTCCGCCATTTCTCTCTCACCGGTTTTCTTTATTGAGAGCACACAACCTTTGATACGACTAACAGCAAACAGCTGAAAGTCGTACTACTTAATTAACGAGCCCGAGTTACGGTGTAATCTACCAACATACTGATCAACGTTACCGCGACAACAGATTCACCAAACGACTTCAATCCTACTTGCTGACACGGCCACACGGACTGAAACAAAGGCGATCAATTCCCTGTTAAACCGTGAACGAGACTCTCATTCCTGGACTTCATATCTAGAAGGACGATTCCCAGCACACCTGGACGACATCGCTTTATCAACGAGGTGCCTGTGGTGGAAATTCCCTCCTAATTCAGGGAGGACGACGACACTACCCCAAACCCTCAACATGTGAGACTCTTACCGCTGGGCATAGTTTATCAAAGGGCAAAGTTATTTGAACTGCAGACTTATCTAAGTTTAACTAAAACCTTCTCAGTGTTTTGTGTTCAACTTTGTTTAGATAGTCTTCATCAAGATTTGTATATACAAAGTTCTCTTTGCTGTGCATGCCACCATCGTTTATTTATCTGATTAATGGACAACTTGTAGTCTTCCCCATTCTCACACACCACATTAATTTTTAGTTATTTAGCCAGCGCCATTACTCTTTGTTCTGTTGGTTTTAAATAAATGTATCATTTATTTTCACCAAATTGTCTGTGTTGATGTCATTCAAAAGTGGTTGTTAGCAAAACCTCCAAAGAATTCATAGTTATATCCTTCAGATACCAAACCATTAATTACCTTTAGTTGATAACTAAACTTGTGGTTCTGGTATAATTAGAATATGAGACTGATTCTAAATTAATGAGACTGATTAATAATTAAGGTAAAACAAATTATATCTACTTTAAAGGATTAGTAGGTGAAACCCCTACACTATTGTCATTCACATCACATGTGGTACATGAGGTGGAATGAAATTAAGAATCCAGGGTCCCAGTTTTTACCCCAATAGCAGCAATATAATAAAAAAAATTAATAGAATAGAAAGAAATAAGTAAAATAAAAATAAAATAGAATAAGTGAAGTAAAAATAAATCTGTAACAAATAAATAAATCTGAGTACTTTCAAGTTATTTTTTAAAGTGACTGTGGGTAAAGTGTCCTTGTGTAAAGTGCACATTGTCAGAGAGACCAATTGAGTGCTGGTTCTCATTTAGAGTTTGAGAGTCTGACAGCTTCCGGGATGAAGCTGTTCCTCAGATGGGAAGTTCTGCACTTAATGCTCCGCAGCCTCCTGCCTGAGGGGAGCGGGACAAAAATTGAGCGTGCTGGGTGGGTGGGGTCCTTCATGATGCAGGCGGCCCTCCTCCTGCATCTGGAGGTGTAAATGTCTGTGGTGGTGGTGAGGTTGACTCCAACAAAATGCCAACACAGGAGGAAAGTGGTTACTTCCCCTGGCATTCTTAGTTCTGTTTTGTTTTACGCATTGAGTTTTTCATGTTCTCTGAGTTTTCTTTGTTATTTTTTCTCCCATCTCTTACGGTTGATTTTTCTTTTTACGTGTTATTCCGCGTTGTTTTGTATTGGCTTTCCTCCCGTGTTGTCACAGTCGAGTTTTTCCTTTGTACGCATTTTGTTTTGCGCGTTATTATTTTGTGTTAGGTATGTTACTGTGTTTGTACGCGTGGCTCTACCACTCCAACTGTACTCTCACTGTTTTTACAATAAATAGTTTTCTGTTTCTACAATAAATAGTTAACTGAACAAAAAAAAAAACTTTTGTTGTCATTTCTTTAAGGTTCAGTGTATCTTTTAATAATATATGTAACAAACTGTGATACCGTGATAACCGTGATACCGCGGTATTTTCTGAGATGGTTATCATACCGTGAAAATCTCATACCGTTGCAACCCTAGTCTCAACAAACAGACCTACTGCCTTTTAACAGTGCATGCTATGAACTCCAACGTTCTCAAGAAACAAATAAATCACCACCCTTCTTATGTCCTTAGAACGTCGCCCCTAATAGTGCTCTCATCTGTGTGGAATGGAAAGAAACTGGATGGACGGTAGATGGTTGTACAATTATTGAGTCCCACTCCAGTTACAGTGTGTGCTCCTATGTTCACCCGTCAACCTTCGCTCTCTTAATGCTGACCAATCCTTCAATGGGAGACAATGTAAGGTCAATTAAAGATTAATTACATGTAGATACAAAACATTATAAACTTTACCCAAGTATAACCTTTAACCACAAACAATTTTTCTAATAAATGCACTTAAACCCACTATTCCTCCTATCAAACTGTACTGGTCATATAAAGTAAATCAGTCCAAATGTTTAAGAATGAATCTAATTAATTAATGTATCTAACTGTCAAAGATGTGAAATGTTCTTTTGCTTTGCAGAGTAGCCCTCTGTTGCTATTAAACACAGTGGCTATGACAGTGGGACTGGTGTTCCTTAGTTTGAATCTACTAACCTTTGCCCTTTGCCTGCGAAACATGAGAGTGACAAATGTAGCTCAGATCAACTTGTGTGTAAGCCTGCTGCTAGCGCATCTCCTCTTCCTGCTCACACAACAATTCCTGCAGTATCTCCAACCTATTCAGGTCAGTTTATAGAGCTACACACATCTTTACTTTTTTTTTAGGTTTTACTCTATTTGGTCCCAACAGGTGATGATAACCAGATATCTAACTAGTAAAATAATGAGTATTATTTAGATTAAAGAATAAAACAATTAAATAATGGTATGTGTCATGTTAGAATACATGAAGATTATTTTCTTTTCCTTTCTTTTCTTTTTCCTTTCTATGTTTCTCACCAGGCGGCTTGTGCAATAATAGCAGGTATCCTACACTTCCTCTTTCTCTCCTCTTTTGTGTGGATGTTCATTGATGCTGGTCTGATTTTCATCGTTGTGAAGAACCTAACAAAGATCAGATCAAAGCATGTGGAGGTGCTAAACTGGAAATGTCTGAGTATCATTGGATACCTTATTCCCATGATTGTGGTTAGCGTGTCTGCTGGACTTGTCCCTGAAGGATATGGCAGTGAACAGTGAGTGTAGAGCTGACAAGTGTGGCTCAAGTGTGCAGTATGTATGTGAATATACTGGAGTCAATGGCAAGTCTGGTTTCTTCATTCATGTTTCTCTGTAGATGCTGGCTTAAGATGGACAAAGGCTTTATTTGGAGCTTCCTGGGTCCTGTTAGTTTAATTCTTGCAGTAAGTTCAACACTCTTAGATTTGGGAAATAATATTGCTTTGTCAATAAGTAGCCTATAGTTAATCACAATTATTGCAATTTCCTTTTATCTGCAGTCAAACCTGATCCTGTTCTTCATCATTCTACTCATCTTAACCTCAACTTTGAAACGAATAAAAAGTGACTTTTTGAAAGTCAAAGAGCCTATGAGTAATCAGCATTATTTAAGAAATGTCATCCTTAAAGCTTTGGCTCAGTTTTATATTATTGGTTGCTCCTGGATACTGGGTTTCTTCACAGACAGAAGTAAAGTGGTGGAGATCCTCTTCTTGATTCTCAACTCCCAGCAGGGCACCTTCATCTTCCTGGTCCACTGTGTCTTCAACCAAGAGGTAAGCAAACACCAAGCCAAAATAATCAAACACTTACCTGAGGTTACCTTTTATAAAAGTCATCCCATAGCTAAATCACTTCAGTGAACTAAGGCATTTACCACGTGGTTTATTTATTCAGCAAAGGAAATTACAATCTTCACATTTAGGCAACTAAATCAGAGGCCATTGTATCAGTATTCTGAAAGACTATTACAAGATCTAAAATAGAGTGCTAACAAGCAGAAAAAAAATCAGTGAACATGAACCATATCCTCCCAATCTCATCCTCCCAATGCAGACCTGTGTAACATTTCATAGAAAGAATATTCAAGGAAAGTGTACCAAACATGTAGTATGCTACTCCAAAAGCTATGAAGCAAAAATGAAAGTCAGCCAGATCACACTGGAACTGGGGCAAGCAGAGGGTCAAACACAGTCCAGCTTCAACAGTGGTAAACAAGTAAAGAAAATAGTAGAGTCTAATAATAGTCTGCCAAATGCCATAAATGTAAATAATCTATAGACTCTAGACTAGATCCAGTCTAGAGTCTATAGAAGGGGGACAAAACAGGAATAAGTTACCCAGGATACCTTGGCATAAACACAGTAACTTCACACTGAAGAGGCTGAAAATGTGAGTTTTACAGAGTTCTTTCGGTGTAGATAGATGTGAGAAGAGTGTGATTTATTAATATTTATTATTTATGCACAAATCCATAATCAGTGTTAGATAAATGTTCCGAGAGAATACCTTGAGAGGTGTCCAACAAAAAGACAAAACCAACAAATAAAGACTTAGACGACAATCACAAAATACAACACAGAATAAATGTTACCACAATGAAGAAACCAAATAACAAGAACAGGGCTGTCAAAACCAACACACTACAAAAAACACAAGTCAGTTCACAACAACACAGACGTGTGTGGCCGGTGGTTAGTAAACCTGTAAGGCAAATCAGGGTAGCAAACTGGTGGATGTAGAAGGGATGTAGGAGGCAATATGACGGCTTTCACTTGTCTTTACTGTTGGGGTCTTCTCATCTGTGAGAGCACGGGCGCTCTATGATGTGTACCTACATTTGCAGTGAGAACATGCAGAGCATTTCCCTCAAACTGCCAATGAGCAGAACTAGCTTTCACTTTTCAACTGTCATTTAGTCATTCACCTAATCTAGACTGTTGCTGACCCACAGAGTGAGCACCAAAATGTACGGATAACAACCCTGAACCTAGCCAGAGCAAGAATCCAACCTGGCAACCTGGTCTACTGTTTATCAGTAGTTGTTAGATGTTTACCTTTTGTAAATATATGCCTCATTATGAAAATTATAGCCTACTAAATTATGCCTTTATATTTATCGTAATTTTAATTTACTATATTCTATCATATTAAGTAAAATATTTAATAAAATGTAATAAAATAACAAATTTATCCATATTTAAAAGCTTACTGTGGAACTACATTATCATCCATCATTTTTACATTACATTTTATCCAGAGTCTGCTCGTCCCAGTTTTTACAGAAAGAGAGATGGTAAAAGTTTAATGCCTGGGACTTTGAATGAGAAAGAGGGGAACGTATTCACAGAGATCGGCAAGGGTTATTGTGGGTAAATCCATAATCAGAGTCCTTTAAACAGTCCATGGTCATAACAGGCAGGCAATCAGGCACAGAAGAGTTATTAATACAAGAAATGCTTAAACAAACTGAATGAGAACTTACACACACACCAGGAAAATTCAGGCAGGTAGAAGTAAATCAAGGTTACTTTCAATGACAAGCAATTGTGAGGACAAAGCACAGGGTATAAATACCTAACAAAACAAAGAACTAAACTATATACAGCTGAACACAATGACAAAGGGCGGAGATTCAAATGACAAGAGTATGACATCCGAAATGTCATACCAAAACAAAAAGAATACCAAAACAAGGAAATAAAACACAGACAGGAGGAGCTAAACTTACAACCCAAGACAAGATTAACAGGTGGGGGGACCCCAATGTGACAACAGGTCTGTAGTCGAAGTGTTGACATATTCAAGAGTGGTACCATCCTGGCTGTCTTGAAAACAGTAGGTACTGAAACTAAGGAATTGCTGATGATGGCCCAAATAAAGGCAAGGAGATCTCTTGAAATTTTCTGGAACACAGTGGAAGGAATTGGATCATGCAGCCATGTAGTTGGATTTCTGGATGTCAGCAGTTGATTGATCTTGTTTGAGGAGAGAGGGGAGAAACAAGCCAGGTAGTTGGGCTAGAAATACTGGTAGGAAGAGTGGGCACAGTGAAAAAGGACTGATGGAATGCTGCAATCAAGGTGACAAAATCCTTAGAAGTAAGAGAGGATGGAGGAGGAGAAGGGGGATGGTTAAGGAGAGAAGAAAAAATACTAAACAGCTTGCGTGGATTGACGAGTAACAGAATACTGATTGATAAGGAGAGCATAGAAATGAAAGTATTGGTAACTGTACTTTGTACAGGGAGAAAGGGAGAAAAAAATAAAAACCATGCCACCCTCGTTTGTTTACATTTGATGCTTCTCTCTGTATTCCTGCTCACAATGGACGTTGTGATAAGAAAAGGAACTGTGCTCCAAATCACTGAAACAAAAATAATGAATTATAGATACAAACACACAAAGATAGCATTTTAATATCACTTTCGCACACAGTGGCTGGAAAATGGACTCACTTATTGTTATCCACAAATTATTTTGGATGAGTCGAGTTGAGTCATTAGGGATGAGTTTCTAGTTTCAAGTCTACAAAATGGTATGACTTTGCATTCATGGGAAAGCTGCTAGAATGAATTCTCTGCTCTCAAGAAAGAACAAAGTTGCTCATTTAAACTTTGCCGGAGAGCACTTGGACGATAAATGGATATGGATATAAAGAGAAGAGCCTCCAATCAGTGAAGCAAGTTGGTGGAAATGTGACAGTCTGGGCCTACTCTTCTGCCTCCAGACCTGGATGACTCCATATTGCCTAGGGAACCATCAATTCCCAGGCATATGAACAAATTCTTGACCATAACCACATGCCATCAGTCAGTTGAAGCTGTGATGGAAATGAATTATGCAACAAGACAACGACCCACAGCATTCCAGCAAAACTATCAAGTAATGACTTATGAGAAAGAGAATTTGTACTCTTGATTGGCCCAGTCAAAGTCTGGATTTCAATCCCATAGAAATACTGTGGCAAGATCTGAAGTGGGCGGTACATTTACATTTAGAGTATTAGGGTACATGCCAGATGTCCCTCTAACCTCTCTCAGGTGATTGAGATCTGCAAGGAGGAGCGGGCAAAAATCCCAAAAAGCAGGTGTGAGACACTTTTTCATAGTTACAGAAGACATTTGGTTGAAGTAATGGCTGCAAAACAAGGTGCCACAAGCTACAAACTAAAAGCTCACATACTTTTGTACTTTTTACTTTTATTGAATAAATAATGAAAACATTTTTTTTCTGTGTGTGGTGAAAGATATATCTTGCTGATGCGCTGGGATACATCATCAGTGATGTATCCTGGGGTCTCTGGGTGTTTCGGGTCTTTCAACATCAGACACCCTCGCCCAGGCGACCCGACCGGAATCGATCAGACTCCGGTCTGTCCCAGCAGCATTCGTCCACGGATCAGCCCTCTTGATCCAAAGCCATCTTGTGGCTCTTTCTGCAGCTTCAGTTGCAGACCTGATGGCTTTCCTCTTTGCCTCACTGGTGAGGCCCAGCATGGTGAGGACTTTACAAAGGGACCGCCCTGCAAATCCTCGGCATCCCACCTCCAGAGGTTCACAGTATGTCCTCCAGCATTTGCTCCTACACTCCTCCACCAGCTCCTGGTACTTGGCACGCTTCCTTTCATTTGCCTCCTCCATGCGTTCTTCCCAGGGCACTGTCAGTTCCAGAATGATCAACTGCTTGGTGGAATCAGACACAATGAGCATATCTGGTTGGAGGCGAATCGATGTTATTCTTGCTGGAATCTTTAGCTGTTTGCCCAGGTCCACTTCCAGCTGCCAATCTGTGGCAGTGGTAAGGAGACCTGAACTGGCCCCTGCTTGAATATTGGGCTTCTCTCCAGCTCTGTGAAACCTGATGGACTTGGGCTTGCAGTGTCCCTTGGTGCTCTTAATGGCCTTGGCTATACTCTCATCAACCGCCTTTAGCACCTGGTCGTGGCGCCAGCGATAATGCCCCTCTCCAAGTGCTTTCGGGCAACTACTGAGGAGATGTTCCAGGGATCCCCGTCCTGGGCACTGGGGGCAGGATGGTGACTCTACTTTGCCCCAGACATGGAGGTTGGATGGACTAGGTAGGACATCATCAACCGCCTGGACTAAGATCCTGATGTTAAGGGAGTCTGCTCTCCAAATGTTGGACCAGGTGATCTTCCTTTGCAGAACATTCTCCCGTTTAGTCCAGGCTCCTTGCCTGCCCTCACTTCTTCCTGGATGAGCTGTTGCCGCTGTTTTCCCTGGGCCTTGTCCACCCTGATAGATGGGAAATAGCCAATACCTGCACGCCCTGATGCTATGGACCCAACCATCGCCTTCTGCCTCAGACGTGACTGCCATTTCCAGAGCCTCGTCCACCCTCCATTTTCAGCCTGTCCGCACCTGGATGCCAGCTAACGCCACCTTCTCATCCCTAGATTCCCTGTACTGCAGAGCTTCTCGAGTTCTGGTCACCATAAACTCCTCAGTGAGCCCCCTGAATGGAAGCTGCAAGATATTACTACTGCCATACAAGGCAGCACTGCTCAGGCTTCAGGGTATGCCAAGCCATCTTCGTAAGTAGCTGCTGATCTTTCTCTCCATGGCCTCTACAGTTGTAATAGGTATTGCATACACTAGCAGAGGCCACAGGATGCGAGGCAGGATGGAGTGCTGGTACATCCAGGCCTTGAATCTCCCTGGCAAGCCAGATCTGTTGACACATCTCAACCAGCTCTCAAGCTCCTTGCTGGTTCTCTGGATAGATGATGAGTCTTTTAGGCTGCAATGAAAAAGCTTCCCAAGACTCTTGACTGGCTGTTCTGTAATGGATGGGATAGTGGCTCCAGCCAGAGAGAAGCGGTACCTGTCTGTCACCTTTCCTTTCTTGAGCACCATAGATCTTGATTTTGTTGGCTTAAAGCTCATCCTTGCCCATGTGATGAGCTTCTCAAGTCCTAGCAAAATCCATCTGCTGCCCGGGACAGATGTAGTGGTGACAGTTAGGTCATCCATGAATGCTCTTATAGGGGGCTGACGTACTCCAGATTTTGTCAGGGGTCCCCTGCACTCCACCTCTGCTGACTTCACGATCATGTTCATGGCGAGTGCGAACAAGATGACTAAGATTGTGCAGCCCGTTATGATGCCCTTTTCAAGTCGATGCCAGTCTGATGTGCCCGACACAGCAGTGACTCTTAGCCTGAAATTGCTGTAATAGTCCAGGATAAGGTCTATGACTTTGGTGGGAACGTGATGTTGCAGGAGAGTAACCTCAACAAGCTTGTGAGGTATGGAGCCATACGCATTGGCTAGGTCCAGCCACAGTACGGTCAAATCTCCTTTCCCTTCATGCGCCTCTCTGATGAGTTGCGTTACCACTCCTGTATGTTCCAGGCATCCAGGCACTCCAGAAATCCCACCCTTCTGAACCGTTGTGTCAATATAACTGTTCTTCAGAAGGAACTCTGTTAGTCGTCGTGACAAGACGCTGAAGAAAATCTTGCCTTCGACACTTAACAGTGAAATCGTCCTAAACTGACTGATGTCCTTTGAGTCCTCTTCCTTCGAGATCCACACACCCTCTGCACATCTCCATTGGCCTGCCACTTGTCCCCTGCGCCAGATCACCCTCAACAGCTTCCACAAATATCGCTGTAGTTGTGGACAACGTTTATACACAGTGTATGAAACATCGCTGGGGCCTGGTGCTGATGCTGATCTGGCTCCCTTCACAACCTCCTGTATCTCAGCCAAGCTGGGCTCCTTCATCACAAACTCCACTGCTGGCGCCTGCAGGCTAATGAGGGACCTCTGTGGTCCAAGCTCTTGTTCCCTCTCTGGGTCGCTGAGGGTGTTGTGCAGAAAGATGTTTACCTCTGCCATTGAGCACATAAGGTTGCCACTCTGTTTATCCCCAGTTTCTTGGTGAAGATAAAGGGATTAGAGATGAACGCAGCACGCTTCCTTGCTCTCTCCTTTCTTCACCTTCGGTCCCCTTCTGCACGTCGCAGCATCATGAGCTTTTTCCTCAGAATGTTTCTAAGGTCTGCTAGGGGTTGTTGTTCTTCTTTACCTTCCATCTTTTACTGCTTCTTAAGGATCTGCAGTTCTTTCCGCAATTTTTGGATCTCAACAGCATCACGGTTTAGTGTGAATTTGGTCCTCGGGTTCCTGCCCTCACTGAGGCCAAACCTCTCTGCTGCATAGCTGACTATGATGGATGTCATGGTCTCAAGGCATCTGTCCACTTCTCCCTTCGTGGTGTTTTCCAAGATCTGGCTTACGTCTGTGTCGAACTGTGCCCATACTGCCCGGCTAATGGCTGAAGGCCACTTGATCCGCTTCTGATGGAATGATTTGCAGGGGTTTAGAGGCTCTACTGCTTGGAGAGACTGGGCACTATGGGGTGCTTCCTGGCCGAGCTCCTCCTGCATCTCACCAGGATCAAATCCTGTGCATTGCAATAAGTTCCCCTGGTCCCTACATTTCATCCTGGCCAGATGTATCTTGAGGCCACGCAAGTTCTTGCACACTTCTGCAGATGCATTGCACATTCGTAGTTGAGTTTCCATTGCCATATGTCGATACCGTGTGATACTGGCTCTCATTCTTCCCCCCTCTCGGGCTCCCCTGGGGGTATATCTCAGAAGGCTTATCCGTAGCAGAAATTGTGTTCCTCCCTCATGGGAGACACAGGTTGGGGTGCTAACACTCCCTGCCCTGTTTGCCGTCTTTCCGAGCTGTCAACTGTCTCTCCAGTTGTCACCAGACTCTCCCTGGTTGTCACCCAGTCTGTTCCTGAGTGTCACTGGCTAAGCCAGATTGACAGGTGAAAGATACATCTTGCTGATGCGCTGGGACACATCATCAGTGATGTATCCTGGGGTCACTGGGTGTTTCGGGTCTTTCAACATCAGACACCCTCACCCAGGCGACCCGACCGGAGTTGATCAGACTCCGGTCTGTGTCCCAGCAGCATTCGTCCACGGATCAGCCCTCTTGATCCAAAGCCATCTTGTGGCTCTTTCTGCAGCTTCAGTTGCAGACCTGATGGCTTTCCTCTTTGCCTCACCGGTGAGGCCCAGCATGGTGAGGACTTTACAAAGGGACCGCCCTGCAAATCCTCGGCATCCCACCTCCAGAGGTTCACAGTATGTCCTCCAGCCTTTGCTCCTACACTCCTCCACCAGCTCCTGGTACTTGGCACGCTTCCTTTCATTTGCCTCCTCCATGCGTTCTTCCCAGGGCACTGTCAGTTCCAGAATGATCAACTGCTTGGTGGAATCAGACACAATGAGCATATCTGGTCGGAGGCGAATCAATGTTATTCTTGCTGGAATCTTTAGCTGCTTGCCCAGGTCCACTTCCAGCTGCCAATCTGTGGCAGTGGTACTGGACTGAACTGGACTGAACCTGAACTGGCCCCTGCTTGAATATTGGGCTTCTCTCCAGCTCTGTGGAACCTGATGGACTGTGGATATATTGATTAATAATTATGAATTATAAAATGGGGCACCATCCTGATTTAAATACCATACTCCAACTTTAATTTAACTGAGTGAAATGCAAGTAAAACAACTTTAAAAGGCTAGATGAATGAAAGCAAATTTGACTAAAATGACATAAAACAACGTAGTTCTTTATCGTAGTAAGGGCAGTCAAGGGCAATACCCCGGGAATTACACATGGGCGGGTAGCAAGACTGTAGGGGTGGATGTGGATTATAGAGGTGGATGATACTAAAAAGGTAGTCCAGCATTACTGTGCACTGTGTTTTATTAACTCACTACATTTTTGGACAAATCAGACAAGTTACACTTCAAAATGAGGGTCGTTAAGCTTTCACCAGATCACACTTCCAACATATGATCTACTCAATGCATTACTCTTTAGTAATACCAACGGTTGCCTGCAGTTAACCACAGTCCTCTTAGCAGGCACAGGTGGTGGTCATAGTGTTCACATCATGAGCGAGGAGGGATCTCCCTCCGTACACCTGATGAGTCTTATACGTAAAGCTCCGACCCTGGCTAAACCAACTTCCCCCTCAAGGAACGACGTCCTTTAAAACAAATTTCCACAATACATATACGTACATACATACATACATATATATATATATATATATATATATATATATATATATATATATATATATATAATTTCATTACTTTATATTGTCCATCACTGACCTCAATATCTTTTTAACCTTTAACCTTTGTGATTTCCAGGTGAGACAAGAGTACAGAAGGATATGGCGATCGTTGCTCAAGAAAAAAGTTGATAGTATGTTGATGTCACAAAGTTCAGGGAAGTGATGTGACTTGTACTATGTTACCTTTGTCAGTTCTTCCATGTATATCCACTGCATTTAAATAATCAACCCAGATTTCAGTCTGAATGCATGATGTTTCATTTTCCTTTTCATGTGTATGTATGATGCTGTGGCTATATTACATCAATAATTATTCAAAATTTTAGTTATCAATTTATATCTATTACATAAAACAGAAGAGGCTGTTGTCATGATGCAAACCAAATGCTAATCTTATGCTATGACTTGTGCAACATTCTAATCAAATAAATAATTAGCATAAGTATGGAAGACACACTAAACTTGATAGTCAACATAAAAATTTTACAATAATTTCATTATCTTGTTCAAAAGAATATTTGTAAACAGATTACCAAACAAATAAAGTTTGAAGAAAACAGGTCAGATTTTATGTTCTAAAACACTATGTTCAGGTGGCATTATAAATTAGTAATCGCAACTTTTTGAATTTATAAAATTTGTATGTTTGTTTATGAATGGTGTGTTCTGGAGCTCGTTAAATAACCATATACTGTGACGGGCAGGTGTGAGCAACAAAAAGGAAGTGATCACGCCAAGTCTCAGGGAAAAAGGGTGGTTTAATATAAAGTGTGCAAACCTAAAACCCGTGCAATAGATCCAAATTAAGGATATAATGACCAGCGGTCAACTGGTACAAAGACAAGACATATATAGACAGACAAACGACCATCAGGTGGGAACGGATCACGGGCTCCGCCCACCTGAGGGGCGTACACGACGTCACAAAACAACAACAACACAGCCGCTGTGGACGGAGGCGGCCGGTAGGGGGCCGCCTCACCGTGACAGACCCCCCCACCAAGCCGCACTCCCCTCCACTGGGTGTGTGGCACACAGCGGCTGCACAACAACACGAAGGGGCAGGAAGGCAAGGACAGGCAGGGACACACCTCCTGCAGTCCACGAGCTGAAACACAAAACACATAAAACATTACTCAGCTCACCTCCCCGGGCGGGACCCTGGACCGACCGGGCCGTTAACAACACATAACCACGCCCCAGTCGGTCACAGGGCCCTCACGCCCTAACCGGCGTTTAGCCAGAGAGCCCCAAGGGTGTGCGGACGAGGAGCTACGACTCCTTTGTCGTCCTTAGTGTGTGCGTGTGTGCAGGTTACCTCCCCGAGGCGTGGCTACTTCACCTCCTGGACCTACCTCCTCCCAGAGCTGACCCCTGCCTTCTGCTAGGGGTCACCCCAGCTTCCTGGGGGAGCCAACCCCTCCCGGGGTCCCTCATCACAAGGTGGACTCCTCCACCCAACCCAGGAGCGCCAGAGACCGAGGCCCAGAGCGCCCCCGACGCAGGCTAGGGAGCAGCCCCAAGGGCCTCCTGGTCACCCCGGGCAGGAGGGAGGATCTCCATCCCCAGCAGGAGCTTTTCAGACCGGAGCCCCATGGTCCCCAAACATCCGGGGGCCCCAGCCCTCTAGGGAGGGGCTCTTCACGACCGGGCTCCGGTCACCCCACAACACAAGGGGGCTCCTGCCAGGTGGAGACCCCACAAGGTCCAGGAACACCACGACACCGCCAAGGGGAAGCACCTGCACAGAAACAGCACTCACACACACACACACACACACACACACACACCCCAACACCAACATAGAACACCAACGCGCCTCAGACGCCCTCCGTGCCATACCCAGTGGCACGGGACCACAACCGCCCCCCTCCCAAACACACATTTAAGGGGAGGAGCAAGCGTGGAATTACACTTAACAGTAGACAACACGCTAGGACAAAACATACACACAAAGACTCGACAAACAGAACTTAGTGCGCAGACATTGAACGAACGGGACCGATACTTACGTGCACTACACAAATGATGGTGACGCGCCGCTCAGAGTCGCAGTCGCTCCCCACATAAAAAACACACGACACACGGGGAGCGAGGCGACAGTGACGAGCGGCGAGCGCGTCACACACACAAAACACTCAACATATAACACACGCGCACGCACACGGATCCTCCCGTCCGTTACCTGGACACACTAACACCACACAATAAGAAGAGTATTTCCAGGACGACAGTCCTGTCCCTCGCCGTGCCACTAACACAACACATGGGCACAGCGGATCTCTTCACACAAACAAACAAACAACAAACACGAAGAGTATTTCCAGGGCGAGAGCCCTGTCCCTCGCCGTGCCACAAACAACACAAAAGCACGGCGGATCTCTTCAATCAGACACCACGCAGACAAACACTTACCACGAGACATGACCACGAACGAAGGAGAAAGAAAAAGAGACTCGGCGGCTTCCGAAGAGGGCTGGTCATTCTGTGACGGGCAGGTGTGAGCAACAAAAAGGAAGCGATCACGCCAAGTCTCAGGGAAAAAGGGTGGTTTAATATAAAGTGTGCAAACCTAAAACCCGTGCAATAGATCCAAATTAAGGATATAATGACCAGCGGTCAACTGGTACAAAGACAAGACATATATAGACAGACAAACGACCATCAGGTGGGAACGGATCACGGGCTCCGCCCACCTGAGGGGCGTACACGACGTCACAAAACAACAACAACACAGCCGCTGTGGACGGAGGCGGCCGGTAGGGGGCCGCCTCACCGTGACATATACAAAAAGATAGATAGATAGATAGATAGATAGATAGATAGATAGATAGATAGATAGATAGATAAGAATAGAATAAGTTACTATTACAAAAATAGATTCACTATGGATATGGGTATGTAGATATGTACATGAACATGTTGGAGACTGTATTGCAACTGTATTGATCAACTATTGTGATGTGTTATTTACATGTCAGCTGAATGTACAATTATGCGGTGGTAATAATAATAGTTGTAATAACAACAGCCCTGATTGCTGAGAGTAGTATGGAGGCAGAGTTGGTAGTGCGCTGTGTGCAGTATGAGTGGTAGTGTTATCGGTGAGGTGTGCAGTATGAGTGGTAGTGTTATCGGTGATGCTCCTATATCTCCTCCCGATATGGAAGTAGGTTGAACAGTTTGTGGTTGGGGTGGGAGGGGTCCCTAATGATGCTGTGTGGGGTGGGAGGGGTCCCTAATGATGGTGTGTGGGGTGAGAGGGGTCTCTAATGATGCTGTGTGGGGTGGGAGGGGTCCCTAATGATGGTGTGTGGGGTGGGAGGGGTCCCTAATGATGCTGTGTAGGGTGGGAGGGGTCTCTAATGATGCTGTGTGGGGTGGGAGGGGTCTCTAATGATGCTGTGTGGGGTGGGAGGGGTCCCTAATGATGCTGTGTGGGGTGGGAGGGGTCCCTAATGATGCTGTGTGGGGTGGGAGGGGTCCCTAATGATGCTGTGTGGGGTGGGAGGGGTCTCTAATGATGCTGTGTGGGGTGGGAGGGGTCTCTAATGATGCTGTGTGGGGTGGGAGGGGTCCCTAATGATGCTGTGTGGGGTGAGAGGGGTCTCTAATGATGCTGTGTGGGGTGGGAGGGGTCTCTAATGATGCTGTGTGGGGTGGGAGGGGTCTCTAATGATGCTGTGTGTGGTGGGAGGGGTCCCTAATGATGCTGTGTGGGGTGGGAGGGGTCTCTAATGATGCTGTGTGGGGTGGGAGGGGTCTTTAATGATGGTGTGTAGGGTGTGAGGGGTCTCTAATGATGCTGTGTGGGGTGGGAGGGGTCTCTAATGATGCTGTGTGGGGTGGGAGGGGTCCCTAATGATGCTTTGTGGGGTGTGAGGGGTCTCTAATGATGCTGTGGTTGGGGTGGGAGGGGTCCCTAATGATGCTGTGTGCTCTACGCATAGCAATACTCCATTTAACTGTTTTTCTTTAACTGTCTTTACACTGATATCAGTTTAAACCAACAGTAATGTTAGAAATGACATTAGTTGACTGGGTCAACTGATACCATTAATGTTGGACCCAGAAACTCTCACCTGACAAACAAAACAGCTTCCAGAAGCTTCAAGAAACTAGACCTAACTGTGAGGTCACCCTGCTATAATAAGATTAATTTTGCAAAACAAAATTTGGAGAATAGGTTGGGGAATGGGCTCTGACTGTTGTTTGTGCTTATGCACCAAATGGCAGTTCGGAGTACCCGGCCTTCTTGGAGTCCTTGAAGGCGATACTGGAAGGTGTCCCTCTGGGGATCCCATTGTTCTGCGGGGGACGTCAATGTTCACGTGGGCAATGACAGTAAGACCTGGAAGGATGTGATTGGGAGGAATGGCCTTTCCGATCTGAACCCGAGTGGTGTTTTGTTATTGGACTTCTGTGCTTGTCACAATCTGTCCATACCGAACATCATGTTCAAGCACAGAGGTGTCCATAAGAGCACATGGCACCAGGACACCTTAGGTCGCAGCTCAATGATCAATTTTGTAATTGTGTCATCGTACTTGCGACCGTGTGTCTTGGACACTCGGGTGAATAGAGGAGCTGAGCTGTCAACCGATAAGATCAGATGGCGGGCGAGGATGCCGGACAGATCTGGAAGACCCATACGTATCATTTGCTGGGAACGTCTGGCAGAGGAACCTGTCAGAAAGCTCTTTAACTCCCACATCTGGCAGAGCTTTGACTGCATCCCGAGGGAGGCCGGAAACACCTCGAATGGGGATGTCATTAGGTAGTGGAAGGAATACTTCGAGGATCTTCTCAATCCCACAATCATGTCTTCCATAGAGGAAGCAGACCTAGGGGACTCGGACGGGTGTTTACCTGTCACTCAGGATGAGCTGACCAGGGTAGTTGTGAAACTCCTTGGAGGCAAGGCTCCAGAGGTGGATGAGATCCGCCCTGAGTTCCTTAAGGCTATGGATGTTGTGGGACTGTCCTGGCTGACACGTCTTTGCAACATCGCGTGTACATCGGGGGCAGTGCCTCTGGACTGGCAAACCGGGGTGGTGGTTCCCCTTTTTAAGAAAGGGGACCGGAGGGTGTGCTCCAACTATCGGGGGATCACACTTCTCAGCCTCTCCGGTAAAGTCTATGCAGGGGTACTGGAGAAGAGAGTCCGGTCGATAGTCGAGTCTCAGTTACAAGAGGAACAATGTGGGTTTTGTCCTGGTAGTGGAACACTGGATCAGCTTTTCACCCTTTTGAGGGTCCTGGAGGGTGCAAACACAAGTGCACATGTGTTTTGTGGATTTGGAGAAGGCATTCGACCGTGTCCCTCAGGGATTCTTCTTGGGGGTGCTCCGGGAGTATAGGGTATGGGGCACGCTTCTACGGACTATCCAGTCCCTGTACAAACGGAGCAGGAGCTTGGTTCACATGGCCAGCAGTAAGTCAGACTGGTTCCCGGGGGGAATTGGACTCTGCCAGGGCTGCCCTTTGTCACCGATTCTGTTCATAACTTTTATGGACAGAATTTCTCAGCGTAGCCAAGTGGCAGAGGGGGTTCGGAATGGTGGCCTCAGGATTCCATGTCTCCTTTTTGCGGGTGATGTGGTCCTGTTGGCAACATTGTTATGAAGAGAGAGCTGAGCCAAAAGGCAAAGCTCTCAATTTACTGGTCAATCTACGTTTCGACTCTTACCTATAGTCACAAGCTCTGGGTACTGATCAACTTGGAGGAGACCCCGGGGAAGACCCAGGACATGCTGGAGAGATTATATCTCTCGACTGTCCTGGGAATGCCTCGGTATCCTCCCAGAAGAGCTTGAAGAGGTGGCTGGGGAGAAGGAAACCTGGGCCTCTTTTCTTAGGCTACTGCCCCCACAACCCGAACCCGGCTAAAGCGGATGAAAATGGATGGATGGAATATTAATCAACATTAACCATTTTTTTACCTTTATCAGATGTTTCCTACCCATGTTAATAAATTTACTAAAAGTGCAGTTGTAAGATGATTAAGTTGCTAGCATACATAGCAATTAGCAAACAGTCATTTGTGTGTGGAATCAGGCATTTGTGTTGGCTCACAGCACTCTAGCAGTACCACTGCAGCCCACTGGGGGGCAATAGCCCTCAGGCTGAAAATCACTGCTACATATAAAACAGCAATAGTGCATGTATCTGCTGAAACAACACAGAGAACAGCACTCCGTAGAGAGCCTGAGGTATTACTATTACTATTTTCTTCTCTGGATTATAGATGTTAATATGAAGTAGCTCAAAATTGGCTGTATTCTTTGTCCAGCTTCAGTCGTGTATGAACTATATATAAGAACATCATCAGAAATTACTGATCCCTGATTCCATCTCATTCTCTGGCAATGTTTTGAACATTTATATGAAGTAGGATTTATGTTACATTTGATGTCCAGTCGTTGTGTGGCATTACTGACACCTTGCTTCACCATTCAAAAGTTCAAACAGAAATGGGATTGCATTCAAAGTCAGCATTGTGACTTGTTTTATATAATAACTTTAAAATGCTAGTGAACCACTAAAGTAACACAAAACACAACATTTCAGTGTCAAGCATTGTTTTACATTATATCCTCCAAAGGGTGGGCGTCATTACTGCCACCCCTCAGTGAGCCCGGCTCATGATTCAATTTTTGCCTGACACAGTAGTGGTTCAAGTAAGATGCTATGGTCCTGCCCTTCACAAGAATGTTAGAATTCATAGGAGGGGAAAAACAGTAAAGGCTTTAAGACAAGGCATCAGCAATGCATAGTACAATTACATGGGACACAAAGAGCTGTGAGCTGAGAATCCTTCAAAAGAATAAGCAAGCAGATTTCCCACCAATGTCATGTTTGAGAGGACGCTCATGAAGAGCATAATGCAGAAATGTAAGACGGATTATACCCAAACTGGCCTGGTATGTTCAGCACTCGCACACAAATCCATTTGCTATGCACTTGTTCACAGAGCAGAGTACATAAATCCTGGTGGCACATCTGAGATGTATTATCCATGAGATGTATTAACCGTAAGACCCTAAACCCATATTCATAAATGCTGAGAGGAGCATAATCCAGACTCAGGGTCATAACAATAGTCCAGGGTCACAGAGACAACACATTTCCAGACACGGATCCAGAATACATAATAAACAGACCATGAAAACTATGAACAAGAAACTATGAAACAACAAAACACATGAGAAAACAGGCTAAGGATGAACACAGGCTAGTACAACAGAGTACTATGAACAGGCAACAGGCTAAAACCAGCTATATAAAACACACTAGGACCAGCGATATAAAACACACAGGTTAGACGGGCTAGGACCAGCTATATAAAACAGGATTACCATTGTTTGTTCTAGGAATCAGATCTCAGATCATGTCTTGTTCTTCTCATGACTATGTATCAGCCTGGTCAACATGTTCTTCAAACATTCTGTGCAGAAATGACTGTATAGGGCACCAATAGGGCACATTGTGGAAAAGGATTTGCTCTTAATGAGCATTTTGGAAGTGAGAACTGGCACCTGAACTGTTGTCTGAGCCCATAAAGGCAACCTGAGAGACTGAGCTATAAGAGTGTGCCTCTAGGTCTCCACAAAACACAGACTTCAGACTTTCGACATATTTTTGTATATACAAGATTATGCATTAAGTTCAAAGGATTAAATTCAACATATACCCATAACAAATATGATATCCAAAATGAGTAATGCTTTAATTATTCAATAAAGTATTTATTTTGAAAAGCAGTGATTGTGACTAAAGAGGTTACGCAGACTAGCTTGTCAGACAGACAACACTAAATCTACTAAAAATAAATTCAAAAACAAGGACATGAAGGCCTACTAAAGTAATCGCTGAGCAGCTGAATGTCCAAAAACCCTATAAATGTCTAATAATCAAATCATCAGATGGAACAGAACCAGGCTGAGGAGTGTAGCACTCGTAGGCCAGGATACAGGGGCTCTGTGAAAGTGGACTGGAATGTGTGCAGGTGGGTCAAGGCTCTCGTGTCCTCAGAGACGTTGAAGAAGGACAGAGTTCCAGCTTTCCAGTCCAGGAACACGCCAATCCTGGCATAGCAGGGTGACGACACGTGGACACTCCTCTTGTTGTGCCAGGCAGTGTAACTGTCGTGGGTGCAGTACAGCTTCCATGAGTCGCTGCTGTGGCCCAGCCAGCAGTCTGCCCCACGGCCGTCCCGGACAATCTGCCTGTAAGTCACTCCGACGTGAACCCCTTCTCCACTCCATCCCACTTCCCAGTAGGAGCGTTGGGAAAGAGGCTCTCGACACAGCACCTGCTCTTCAAACAGGAACCTGTCTGGGTGGTCAGGGTACTGCTGTTCCTCCTGCACCCACACCACCCACCTGTTGCCCTCAGACAGACGGAGATGCTTGTGTGCTGTGTTTGGGTCCAGTGTGAGCTCACAGACATCTGAGAGAAAGGGTGAAGGTTATAAGATCAAGATGCACATGGTTTGATGAGGAGGCAAAGGAGAAACCAAAAGAGGTTATGTGCAGTATGAAGACGTGAGCAGCAGTCTTTAATATTCAAGTTCTGTTTAAACTTTCTTCATGAATGAACTGTATTGAGTTTATTCTTTAAGAATATACTAAGTTATAAGGATCCTACAACTGAGTCTATGCCATATGTCTGGTTATTTAAACTTCTTTTCCTGGTTATCCCTTGGACACAGTACAGGTGGTGGGAGATAGGAGAATGCTAAAAAAACTAGCAACTCTTCTAGACAATGAATCCCACCCCATGTATGAGACTTTATCAGCTCTGGGCAGCACCTTCTGTGACCGACTGCGTCACCCAAAGTGTGTTACAGAGCGTTACCGGAGATCCTTCACCCCTGCTGCAGTTAGACTGTACAATCAGCACTGCTCTCGATAATAATATACTTTTTTGCTTATAGTTCCTTTGCTTATATTCTATATGTGTATATGTATCGTGTAAGATTGGAGTTGTCATTTGTACTATTGCCACTTTGTACTACTGTCACTTTGTACTACTGTCACTTTGTACTACTGTCTCTTTGTACTACTGTCACTTTGTACTACTGTCACTTTGTACTACTGTCACTTTGCTGCTGGGAGTTGTGACTTTCCCCATTGCGGCACTAATAAAGGTTTATCTTTTTATCTTATCCAGCTGTTTGTTTGAATCATTTTTAAGCACATTTGTAAGCTTTTTAAGATGAGTTTTTTAAAATAAGACAACCACTCACACTTCGGGGGGCCGGCCACCATTCTCCAAGGTCCATGGTAGTCAAAACTGTAAGCACAGAACCCAACAAAAATAATGTCTAAATGTTTAAAGTTCAATCATTGTTACATAGGAACTGTAGCAAAGTGTGTAATGTTGAGGAAGACAATAAACAGAAAAAAAACAGGCGAGGTGTCCCGCCTTCATTTTTTACTTCAATGTAAAAAATAAGACCCATTTATTTTACAACAATCGCTACATGTTGCCCCCTCGGCCACTCGACAATCGTTACACGCACCCCCCCCCCTCAACAACTTATGTTGGCTCCCCCTTCCCGCTCAACAACTTACGTTCCGAAAATTATGTTCTGGCGCCGGCCCTGGTCAGGTGTGTTAGATTAGAGCTGGTTCGTAATGACCAGAACAAGCAAAATAGACGCACATGCAGGAGAATTGGGTTTTAATCAGGATAATTAACAAAATGGTAACAAACAATAAACCAAGCAGGGAGAAACATAAAACGAGACTGGGATAACCAGTGTTGCGAATAATGCCGTTAAAAATAACGGCGTCATTTTGTCAGTAACGGGATAATATAATTAATTACTTTTCCTGTCGTTACAACGCCGTTGACGTTACTGGTCATTAGAAGTGGTGCGTTACTATATTGATATACTAACAGTAATCCGAGCGCACCGCTGCCCAGGCTAGTGAGGAGTAACAGATCTCGATAGGTCACAGTTCTCGGTGTAACACCTGTTTAACTTAACAAGTCAGTAAGCGATTGGCTAATGCAGCGTTATGGTAGCCAATCAGAGCCAGTGTTTTTACACACGCAAACGGAGAAGAGGCAGAAATGGCAAGTCAGGAGCAAGCCGAGGAAAAATTAACATTTTCAAGGTGATATAAACATTATTTAAGAAAATACTTGAAGTTCCTGAATGTCTACCAGACTGGGTATTTGATTTATTTAATTAAGAATAGAGGCTTTATTGTTAAGTTTACTTCTATTGTGAACAAACCAGTTGTCTCAGGTTGAGAGAATTTAATTTAATTTGATAGATGTAAATGCACTTTATATAGTGTAACTGTTTACTTTTACTTTTATTTTTTACAAAGATTTGGGATTTTAAAGGATTTTATCCTGCACCAGGGGCGGACTGGCATACATTGCTACCGGGGATTTCCCCGGTGGGCCGATGGGTTAGTGGGCCGGTGGGCCGCCGGTGGTTTAACCAGGCATGAAAATCTGTCACCTTTCGGCGAAATTCGCCGTTTTGAAGTTGAAACGGGTGGCCTGCATGAATCGTGTAGATCCGATGAGTTTTTTGTTGGGGGGGGGGGGGGGGGGGTGCGGGAGATTATATGTATATATTTTAATTATCATTGACTTAATAAGCAAACAGAGCACTTCCGAAATCAGCAATTTCAATGACACAGTGGCCAGCAGTTTCCGCCCCGAACCATCATAGAGGCCAAATAGCGTTTCAATCATACCAACGCTCTTCATTCATGTTATTCATTTACTGCTAAGCGGGACGAGAAGCAGGACCTAGTGCTACACCGCAGACAAGTCAGAAGAGCGTACATTTACCACTACATTTACCAGATCGTACATTTACCACATTTACCAGATCGTACATTTCCCAGTGGATTTATTTGGGTTATTAATGGTTTCAATCGTTTTCATATTTTGCGGTAAAACAAAGTTACTGCCATTACTGCGTTGAATACTGTCAGAGCCACAAGCTCTTGTGATAAATAGGTAGATAGATAGACCTATTAAGTTTGCGTAAACCCCGTGTAGTTAACGGTGACATAAAATAAGAAACGAGATTTTTTTTCTAGTGTGTCTGTAGTTGTAACTGGTGAATCCAGGGACGGGTGAGGATAACATTCACGCCAGGGCTGAAAAGGTTGAAGATGAAGTTGTAAACTCTTGTCGTTTGAGTCTACCCTGTGCTTTAGCCCATGTTAGAAAATAAAAACACGTGAACCTGGTATTTTTACACTCATTTTTGCTGCTGATGTATTTATTGGTTCATTAAGACGTAATGGTTTTGACTGAGCCATCTGGAATGGCGAAAGCGGCCTCTCGCGTTTAAGGATCTGGCTCCATACATTGAATCCATTGACAAGACAGTCAAAAAAAAAAATTTAATGGATTTTACTATATTTTACGGAGCCCGTAAGGTGACATCATGTAAAAAAAAAAATAACGCGTGGCCACGACTTACTAACGCGTGGGAACGAGATACTAATGTCGCCTTTCACACGCGGCAACAAAGTTTATTTTTTCACAGCAAAGCAAGCAGATCCCAGGGATGTTCGCGAACTGACTGCCCAAGGAAGGTAAACCTGGCTTTATATAAAGTAATAATAACCCCCCCCCCCCCCCCCCCGTCGCCGTATACCCATGACGTCACATGTTAACGCCCCGTATCTCCATGACGTCACATGCCCCGCCCCCCGGTCTTCTCACCTTTTTAGCCCCTGACCCATTTTCATGTCTGTTTAACTCAGCCCGGTGTTATTACCTCCGATGGGTTAGTGGGCCGCCAGTGGTTTAACTCAGCCCGTGGAGGAGCCACTGCCACACACTGCGGCCCCGGCCCGTAGTCACGCTGCTGTTTAACGGTGCCTATTACCTCCCCCGCTCCAGTCAGACTAACCTGCTCAGCGCGGCCGCGGACTGGGCCTGTAAACACATGAACGAGTTAGACCGCGGCCGCGGACTGGGCCAGCTGATGAGGGCTGATGGTATGCAGCGGAGATCAGAAAAAAAACCAACTTGTCCCAGAAACTCCGGGCCGGACTACGAAAACATACAGCAGTTTAAATTGTAGATAACGTTATTTTAAACGTACTGCTGTCGCCTCTGCAACGTCTAAGGCACCATCTACAAATTACCTTAACACGGTTAACACGGACACAAGTGGCGGTCTTAAAGGCACTGTTTTTTTTTTCAAAGCTATTGAAATTCTTAGATTACCACTAACCACCACAAATAGGTAAGAGGAAGAAATACCCATGTTAGAGTTGTAGGTTGTTCTTTAGGATGCACTTTGCGTAAAACAACTTGTTTGGTGGTCTTATGATGGACTATTTAAAAGCCACTATGTGGCTTTGTAATCATATTATTGCTGGAATTAATATTGTCCATATGACAATAAACGCCGTCATATACACTACGTGCCATGTATAGATTCATATATATATATAAGTGCTGTATATATATTGACAGCACTTATATATATATATATATATATAAGTGCTGTCAATTCCAGGTGCCGCGATTAAAAGTCCTCACCAGGATTTTGCTCAGGCTTCCTGGATTGTGTTGATTCCACTAATTTTACCTGGATTGCTAATTAGCTTGAGCAAAGTAAAATCCTGGTGAGGACTTTTAATCGCGGCACCTGGAATTCACAGCACAAAAGTTCTCACCAGGATTTTATTTTGCTCAAGCTATATATATATATATAGTGGGCCAGTCTGTCAGGAACTCCCGGGCCACTTTTTCTCCCCAGTCCGCCCCTGTCCTGCACTGGTCTGTGGATGTGCAATAAATATCAAACGTTAAACACCTTCCTGATCTACTCATTTCAACTGACTGTAAAAACTGCTTTTTCAAAAAAAAAATCCTTATTCATTGGCATATAACTTTTTTTAACTGTAACGCAAATAGTTACTTTCCCTGGTAACGAGTTACTTTTATTATAGAGTAATTCAGTTACTAACTCAGTTTTGAACAAGTAGTGAGTAACTATAACTAATTACTTTTTTAAAGTAACGTTCCCAACACTGGGGATAACCTAACATGAACCAGGGCTAACAAACATGAGGGAAAAACAAACGGTCTAGATCGAGACTTAAATACCTACACTAACCAGCAGAAACATGACAGTGAAGGAACGAGAACCAAGACAGGCAGATATAACTAACACAGAACAAACCAGTAACAGGATTCACAAGACACACAGCAAGATCAAAGAACATGCGAACTTACATGAAACTAACCAAGAAACATAGGATTTACTAGGGTACTGGATTCGTGGGGGGAACAGAGCGCAGGGAAAACAACAACAACATACACGGAATACAAGATGTAAGGGAATTTGTGATTTACTGTCTGTGACCCTCAGTCAGAACACTATGAAATTCAATTCACTCCCTTATCTGTGTGTGCTCCTCAGTTAGAACCTCTCTATCTATCTATCTATCTCCCTGTATTTTTCCACAACCCTTATATCCAGTCCTGATAAGGAGAACACCAATCATACATATGTTTTATTATTCTTACCCAATTGTGTTAAGACACATCTTTATTCTGTATTTAACTATATGTATTATTATTAAACTTTAGTACTCTTTCCTGACACCCATGTGTTGTGAATCTGTTCTCCCAGCGCTGGGCTACGGAACACTGAGAGCTGAGCAAATTTATAATCCTGATTATGAACCCTGATGGTTTTGATGTACATCTGAAAAATGATTCCAAAATAAACTTTAACACAAGGTAGCGGGAGATCCCCGACAAACATGGAAATCAACTTACAATAACTGACAATGGGATTATAAACACAGACTAAACGAGGAATTAAACAAGACACAGATCTCCAGAATTGGACTTGGCCACCCTTGTCTTAAAACATAATGGAATTACAAATCTCAAAGATTTTGTAAAGGAATTACTAAATGACAGAAACCACAGCAATTTCAGCTTTACTCACCTCAGCTTTTCAAGTTTACAATTTGGGTCATGCTGCCTAGCACTCAGCAACTGCACCCCAAACTCTCCTGGGTTATTGTAACTTAGATCAAGCTCTTTCAGATGTGAGGGGTTTGATACTAGGGCTTCAGCCAAAGCAGAACAGCCTTCTTCTGTGATCAAACACCCAGACAACCTGCAAAAATATAAAAGCTCTGTGGGCTCTTGAAGTGTCTAATAATAATTCATTAATACATTTCCTTCATAATATTTTACTAGATGAAATAATCTTTCAGACTGCAGTAGTATTTACCTCAGCATTTCTAATTTACATTGTGGGCTCTTGAGACCATCAGAGAGCTTTTTTACTCCTGAGTCCCCCAGGTCATTGTTAGTGAGGTCCAGGTGCCGCAGATATGAAGAGGTGGAGATTACAGAGGCAAGTCCCTCACAACTTGCTTCAGTGAGGTTGCACCTGTCCAGTCTGGTTAAAACATTTAAGAGTGCAGTTCTAAATTTTGGCATGCAGAAGTTAGTCATCCAGGGTACATTTAGGGGAAAAAAAACATGGACACATTATTTACCAGTTAAATGCACTTTAAGTGACTTTCAAGAGCTTATATCGATGAAATGAAATGAAAGAATAATTATTGAATTATTCATATTGATATATGTAAGATATTTTTTCTAATTTTCTTAGGGAGACTATATACAAAATGTATTGTAGCAACAGTGAGGAATGGGACAGAGAGTAAGAGTTTATTTTATTAAAGAAACTTTGCTTACCTCAAATAGGTGTAAGAGGAAAGAGAGGAAGCACCCCCACTAGGGGGAGTACTCAAACACACAACACACATTCAGGGTGGCATTAACTAACTGTACGCTGCCATCTGGGGCCTCACAGACCCCGCCCAATGGTCACCCATTGGCAGGCGCTACAGTCTTTTCTTTTTTTTTATGAATTATTTTTATAATGAGAAAATGAATGATTTGACAGTACATTTTACTTACAAAGAGTGGTTTGAATGTCCCACAACAGGAAGTAGTCTCATCAGCCCTTCATCAGTTTGTGTGTATTTCTTCAAGTCAAACAGCTTCTGAGTATCCTCTGAAGTCATTAACAGAAAGACGAGGGCTGACCATTGTGTGGGAGACAGTACCTCAGAAGAAAGAGTCCCAAACTTCACATAGCTCTGAACTTCTTCCACAAGGGAGTTGTCTCTCAGCTCATTCAGGCAGTAAAACAGATTAATGCTTCTCTCAGGTGAGAGGTTGGACCTGATTTTCTCTTTAAGGTGCTTTATGGTGTCATTGATGTTCATGTCACAAACTCTCATTTCTGGCAGGAGCTTCTTGATTTGTTTCTCGTTAGATTTGATTGACAACCCTAGCAGGAAGCGTAGGAATAAGTCCAGACGGCCTGTCTTACTTTCCAGGGCCTCATTGATCACACTCTTGTGCAGATCTAGAATCGTGTGATGGACAACCCATTTGAACTTCTCAGTAATCCTCCTCAGGACTGGATTTCTGCTGTTGTTTCTGTGCACATAAAACACATAGAGAGCAGCAAGGAACTCCTGAATGCTGAGATGCACAAAGCTAAAACACTTCTTTTCCTGCATTTCAAAGTCCAGCTTGAACATTTCTGTGCAGATGCCAGAATACACAGATGCTTCTTGGACATCAATGCCAGACGCCTTTAAGTCCTCCTCATAAAAGATCACATTACCTTTCTGCAACTGCAGAAATGCCAGCCGGCCCAGTTTCAGTACTACGTTATTCTTTTCATGGTACTTCTTCTCAGTCTGCTTGTTCTGAAAGATCAAGAAGCGAGTATACATTCCAGTCAATGTCGAGGGGATCTCCTGATCATCTTGTTGATTGAGCATTTCGTGAAGTACAGTTGCAAGGATCCTACAAAAGACAGGTATGTGGCACATTATGTGGAGGCTTTGGGATGTCTTCATGTGGGCAATGATTTTGTTGGCTTCATGTGGATCACTGATCCTCTTCCTAAAGTACTCCTCCTTCTGTTCATTGGAAAATCCCTGGATTTCTGTGATCTGGTTGAAACACTCAAGGGGAACCCGACTGATCGCAGACGGTCGAGACGTGACCCAAACCAGAGCAGCAGGAATGAGCTCTCCTGCAATTAGATTGGTTATTATGGCATCCAAGGACGTTTGGTGCTGAACATCATTCACAATCTCATTCTTGGTGAAGTTCAGAGGAAAGTGGCTCTCATCAAGCCCATCAAGAATAAAAAGGACCTTACTTTCATCAAAGGGAAGTGTGTTTGTGTACTTCACATCCAGAAAGAGGTGACGGAGCAGCTGCATCAGGCTGTATTTGCCACTCAGAAGGTTTAGCTTGCGAAAGGTGAGAGGGAATATGTAATCAATGTCCAGATTGGCCTTCCCCTCAGCCCAGTCTAAGACGAACTTGTCCACAGAGACGGTCTTTCCCACACCAGCAATGCCCAGAGTCAGCACCTTTCTGATATCTGTCCTGTCTTCAGGACGTGCCTTGAAAATGTCACAGTGTTTGATGGCTCTCTGTGTTGTGGCAGAGACCCTATACAATGATTGAATATGTCTCACTTCATGCTCATTGCAGACCCCACCAGTGCCACCCTTTATGATGTAGAGATCTGTGTAAATGTCATCCAGATATAAGGAAGGGTTGTCCAATGAGGGCTCTTCATGAATCAAGCCATGTTTTATCTTGAGTGAGGATTTTAACTTCTCACGGACTCGCTTGTGATCTGCAGCTGAAATAGCAAAAAAAAAATCATATTCATTAAATTTTTTGTACCTCATTGTAAAAAAGGCTAAACTCATAATTGTTTAGAATGTACATTTAATTTGTATGTTAGAATTGATAAATTAGTCATTACAGACTGACATGACATCTTTTTGATGGTCAAGTGCTTACAACATATCAACAAATGTCAGATTAAGTTGATAGGTATAACGCTGACAAGTCATTTATGATGGAGAAGACAGAGTAAGCTAACGTTCGGGTTTTAATCATGTGACTCCCAGGTGTTGCAAATTTGCAAGTAACAAGCATTAAATTACATCACAGCTGTGAAGACTTAGACCTTTTCCCTTGCAAATGCTGGTTGTGGACTTCCCAGAGCTCCTTAGTTGGTCTGCAAGTTTGTTCTGGTTCATTTTTGTCAGAATGTGTACCATCATTTCTAAAGCGCCTGTTTCACTGTAGCTTTCACACATGGTGTCCACGATACTTTCGGAGCTTGTGCTTTCCAGGCGAGCCTTGGGTATGGGAGGAAAGTCTGGAAGCTGAGTGTGCTGAAGATGCCACCGAAACCTCTTCAGGTCCTTACTGAGCAGCTCCTCTAAAGTTCTGAGCAGGAGCTCAGGAATGGACACCATCCTGGACAGCAGCAAACGCAGGAAGAAAATGGGAGTTATGCACAGCACATGTTTAACGCACCTACAGTCAGGGTCCAAAAGAATGCTCACACACACCTCACACACACGCTCCAATTCACCTGCTTCGGTTCCAAAAGGATTTCTTAATCAGAGGTGTTAAAGAATGAACAGTAAACTGTGGAATGCTGCGGCCCCCTGTGGCACCACTGCAGGTGAGCTGTGAGAGGAAGCTTCTCTCTGATGCTGTCAACCTGTTCCTGTAGATCTGCAGACTGTTTTTTAAGAGTTGAAATATGAAGGGTATGAGTGGGAGCAGTGCTTGGATGTGGGTGTGTGAGTGAATGCGTACTATAATTTTAAAAAGGTACATGAATATCAGGAAATGGACAAAACTTTACTAGATAAATCAGTAGGTGATGTTATGGAAATATGCAGTCCTGATTCTGCACCTGCTTTGATGTTTTAAAGAGTTTTGAATTTTATCTGCTTGCAGTGTTATCAGGGGCTGTTTGTGGTGTTAGTGGAGAGTGTTTTGCAGTGTTTACATTGTGCACATATCAAAGCTCTTTGCAAACTTTACTGTGGTTTGGGCTTCCTGTGGTTCATCATTCTCTTATGATATGTCTCTTCATGTTTCTTGTAAAATCCTCATAGAGAGTTCAGTTTGTGATTTGAATACAGGGGGTCTCAAATTGTTACTGATTCTAAATGAAATTCTCATTGGCTGAATGTCAGGCAATTATAAACTAGTTTGTGACTTCTCTCCTAGACGTGTTGTTACTAAATGTGCCTCTTTGTTGAGATTAATTAATGTGATGTTGCCCTGTATATAATAGGTGTTATCACCTGGGAACATTGTTAAACAGGACATTTCAGCCAGAGATGCTTCATCAAGCAAAGCTGCACAGTTCTTGGACCTCTGTCCAAAACCTTCTAGTTTTTACTACACTTCCATTTTTCTACTCCATCTTTAACTATAGTACATTGTTATTAGTCCAAGTCAACTTTAAAGTCCCTTTTGAATACTGCCATGCAGAGTGTGCAAAAAATTGTAAAAACAATATTTAAAAATCTTTTTACTTGACCACCCATAGTGTTGCAGTGGATGAAAAATAATGTTATTATGGATGACAGCATGACTTACCTGTATCTGTTATACCCAGATCAGCAGGAACCTTTGAAACAGTCAATGTTGCTCCTGGCTTGCATGTGTGCAGGTTTGTAAGGTTGGTCATGAAGACCTGATGACAGCCACAAAGACCTCATGTGATGTAGTTTCCCTTTCACCACAGCTAAAGGAAGCTGCTGCTGCTTTCTGTTGTGGATGTAAACGATCACTTCAGATGATGTGAAAAGATGCCCCTGTGCCTGCCTTCATGTGTTTTTCTTTACATTTGCTGTATTTCTTATGACGTTGATTACAGCTCAGTGGTTTGTGCATGTTGTAAGTGACTCTGCCCATGACACAAGTAAACACCAACCCAGCCATATGACTTTCTGTGACATATAAACCAGTTGTTTAATTAAATTCTCACAATTTTCTACTTTCTGTGAACCTGGGGATAATGCTTTCCTTTTACATATGAAAACAGTAAATATGTACTATGTGTTACATCAAGTAAATGCTCCAGTACAGTATATGGGTGAATGGGACATTGTGGCGAGGTCTACTTGTGTGTACCAGGTCTACTGCCATCTTCTGGTGAAATATAAAATAGCAGGTATTTTATTTTTTTATTATTTTATTTAGAAAATAGCGGGTGCTGGCGGGCTGCATATTACTGATTTTATGGCACCGGCTGCGGTCCGGTGGAAGCTTGAACGCTGGATATATTTGGCCCGTGGCCCGACTTTGGACATGTCTGGTATACAGTATATCAATGTAGTTCAACATGGCTTACCTGTAGGTGGCAGTATATACATTAATACCACCATTACCCTGTTTCATGATGTTTTCATATTTAAGAAGTTCATATACAGATTTTCTGTCCTCTTGATAACCTACAGCTTCCTTAGAAACATTCACTGTTAGAAATAACTAAATAGAATATTAATTGCAGTTACAATCTAATCCTATTCGCTAAAGTTTGCACATTGCATGGGTAGCATGTTGACGTGTTATGAACAGAGGTGGGTAGAGTATTCAACAATTTTACTCAAGTAAAAGTACTGTTACTTGAACCAAATGTTACTCAAGTAAAGGTAAAAGTATGCATCCAAAAATTTACTTGAGTAAAAGTAAAAAAGTACTTTGATTAAAAGCTACTCAAGTAGTGAGTAAATGCATGAGTACTGTCTCGTGTCAATAAATTACATCATGGGAAATTGAATTACTGGAAACAATGACTTAATGATAACAAAAAGAATGTATTATAAATAAATATAATATATAAAAAAAATTATTATAAATAATATGTATTTTTGTTTGTTCCTAATTATTAGACCTGTGTAACTTTAATGTGTTCCACAAAGGCACTAACTGATGAGACTGTCAGCCAATACGTGTAGCTACAACTTGACGCCAACTGAATCAATTTGTAGCAAACTTTGGTATAACTAAATCATCATATATTGCTAGTGTGTACACTCGGAGTGTGAACTGGTTTTTAGTATTGCACTGCGTTACATTTAATAATTACATCATACAAACGTTATGCCTCAGAGATATAGCATTACACAAAATTATACATTCTGCAAACTTATCACATTGTGTTTCCTCAAATTTGATGTCGAGTTCTTGTAGGCTGAAATGTCCACACATTTGGCAGACACAACTGACAGCGCATTATATAACTGTCCCTTTTACACGTTTGTAATGTGAACATTGGCTGTATGAGGTCAGGGATGCTCGGGAGGTTTTTCTGTCACCATACTGTCTTGCTACTGTGGAGAAAGTTTGCGTATGTGATCACGTGACTGACCGGCTTCATTTGATTGGTCACTCATACTCCGGTGCGGAGACGTTGGTCAGTCTTCTCACTGAAAAGACGAATTATTTACAAAACGAAAGTAACGGTAGCGCGCGGCACAAATCCGATTGTAACGGAGCAAAAGACGCGTTTTTCTCAGCACATATTTACTCAAGTAAAAGTAGAAGTCGTTCATATTAAAACTACTCTTACAAGCACATTTTTGTCCAAAAAGCTACTTGAGTAAATGTAACAGAGTAAATGTAACGCGTTCCTACCCACCTCTGGTTATGAATCAGAATCACTTTATTTCGCCAAGTATGTGGCACATACAAGGAATTTGTCTTGGTGTTGGCCCACAAGTAAGACTTGACACATACTAGACGACAAGACAACACACAGACTATACAAGAGATATATACAGAATAGATAAATATGCTATGAACAGTTGTACAGTTGTATTTACAGTAATTAACAGTAAAATGCCAAGGGGTGGTATAATATATTGCACAAATGCTGTTTGACCGAAAATGTCATCATGTCCATTGAGTGCTGTCGATTCGCGAGGTTTTAATCACATTATTTAATGGTGGTTTATTTTCAAAATGCCCAATCTTAACGTCTTCACGTTCTCTCATGTATCGTCCTGGAATTATTGTAATACAAGAGAACTGTTCAGTCAGACAGTTATTTGTTGTTAAACGAAGTAGTTAAACTTTCAAGCATTTCCAAGTACTTTAGCCTAAATTCCAGCACTTTCAAACCTGAAACACAAAGCAACATTAAAATTTGTCAAGTAAATGTTCATTCCCCTGTTTTTGAGGAGTGTTTCTTTATACTACCACATATCGTTTCAGAGAACACTGCACGCGGAAAGATATAAACACTTCCACCGTTCGCGCAGGGTCGCGCGAGGTGGGCGGAGTCACGCGCTACGGTCATTTGCGAAAGTATAAACCAGCAGTGTTGCCAACTTAGCGACTTTGTCGCTATATTTAGCGACTTTTCAGACCCTCTAGCTACTTTTTGTAGTAAAAAGCGACTAGCGACAAATCTAGCGACATTTTGTGGTGTTATTGGAGACTTTTTGAGACTCTGAAAATACATGTTCTTTTAGATTCTTACCAACTATAATTTGGAGTCAGATATTTTATAAGTTTTATGCACGTCAATCCTTCTTCTGCACCTATTTCCGTCCTTGGTTGTAGGCAAGCAGGTAGGTTAGTTATATCTCATAACTATAACCCCTACACTACTGAAGTAGTCTACTACGACTAGGATGGAGTGATTGGATGGGAGAGGTCCCAGGATGTCGATTGCGACGTCTTTCCATGGTCCATCAGGTAGCGGTGTGGGTCTCAGTGGCTCAGTGGGTCAGGCTTGGCCACTATTTGACAGCCGTGGCAGGTCGTGCAGTGTCTCTCGGCTGCTCTGTCCATTCCAGACCACCACACTTTTGTTCTGAGGTGCTGCTTGGTTCCCACTATGCCTAGATGTCCTTTGTGGGCTAGCGCAAGAGCCCTTGCACCTGTGGCAACACGATGCGTGTGCCTCTCAGAACCAGGTAACCTATGGCGCATAACACATGTGCCACAATTGCATACTGTTTGCATTTTTCAAAATGTCCAGTGTCGATGGCTTCGCGCAACTCACATAACTCTGTGTCTGTGGCAGATGCTTCTTCCACTTCTGTGGTGGTGAGTGCTTTTGGCGTCGCGTTCACTGCAACAAACCTCACATACTCGTCAGCTCCATGCTCGTGTTGCATTTCTGTCCCAGTGAGGAGTCCTGACAGTGGATCGGCGATGTTGTTCTTCACTGCTATGTGGACCACTTTGAAGTCGTACGGCTGTAACCTCAGGACCCAGTGTTCTATCTGTGCGCATGGCTTGGAACGTGGACCATATATCACCTCCAATGGTTTGTGGTCGGTGACCAGATCAAACTTTCTTCCATAGAGGTATGAATGTAATCTGTCACAGGCCCACACTAGACCTAGAGCCTCTCTCTCTGTCTGGGAGTATTTGCGTTCGCACAGTGTTAAGCTGCGACTCACATAGCATATTGGAACTTTAATTCCCTTCTGGTTTTGAATCAGTACGGCGCCTAATCACACAGGGCTTGCATCCACTATTACTTGTGTAGGAGCATATTTGTCAAAGTAAGCTAGTGTTGTGGTTCTAGCTAGCTCTGCTTTCAGGTTACTGAATGCTTGTTTCTGCTCTGGGCCAAATTTAAATGGTGTGTCTTTTCTTGTTAGGCATCTCAGTGGCTCAGACAGAGTTGCAAACTGGGGAATAAACCTGCTACTGTAACCTACTAGCCCCAAGAAACTACGCACCTCTGTGGCGTTCTCTGGTTCTCTCGCTTCAGTCACAGCATGCACTCTCTCCTCTGTCGGCCCGATTCCTTTCTCTGACAACAGGATTCCCATGAAGATCAGTCTGTCCATATTGAACTGGCATTTTTCCGAGTTCAAATTCAGCCCACTCTGAGCCTAGCCATGACTGCGTGCAGTTGTTGATTGTGTGTCTCCCGGTCAGCAGCATGTATGATGACATCGTCAGAGATGTTCTCCACACCTTCAATCCCAGTTAGTGCACTGGCGATTTCATGTTGGTATTGCTCACTGGCAGATGATGCACCAAAGAGCAGTCTTTTGTACCTGTATATGCCATTGTGTATTGAAAATGTGGTGATCTTGCGTGACTCTGGGGTCAATTCGAGTTGGTGGTAACCCCATTTCAGATCCAGCTTACTGAATATGGTTGAGCCATTCATGCCCTGAAGTAGCTCGTCCACGGTAGGTATTGGAAAGGGTTCCCTCACTATTGCCTCATTCGCCCGCCTCATGTCAAGACATAGGCGAACATCATTTCCTGGTTTTGGGACTATCACTACCGGGTTCACCCATGGGGTGGGACCATTGACAGGTTCGATAATGTCCAAGTCCACCAATTCTTTAATTCTGGACTCCACTGCCCCCCTAAGGTTGAATGGATTGCGCCTAAGTGGCTGGGCTACAGGTCTCACCTCTGGGAAGTGCAGCTTGACCTGTGGTGTTTTTAATTTCCCTACTCCCCTGAACACCTCCAGATACTGCTGTTGGAGTGTGTGCTTTAGGTCAGTCACAGCGGAGATGTTTGTGCCTATTCTCAACACCCTCAGGCGTGTTGCCGTTTCCCTCCCCAGCAGTGGTTCACCGTTTCCCTTGATGACGATGAATTCAGCCTGTTCGGTTTTGTTCCCAATGGAGATGTCACATGTAAACGCACCTTTGACTGCAAGTGGTTTACTGGAAGAATAGGAATAAAGCCTCCTTTCTGTCTTAGGGACATAGGAGTGACATTTTATATGTCCTGCTTTCAACTTTTCCCATGCATTTTCCCCCATCACATTGCTTGTAGCCCCTGAGTCGACCAGCATTTTCACATTTACTCCCCCAACATGGAATGTGAGCCTTTCGGGCATGTCACCATCGTTGACTACAAATGCAAAGTCATTACTCGTATCTTCAACACTATTTACAGCCTGTCTACTCAAATTCTTGGTGCGGCACACTTTTGCATAATGGTCTTTCCTGTGGCATTTGTTGCAGGTCTGCCCACATGCGGGGCATTTCGGATCTCGTCCCATATGGTCGCTACTGCCGCATCGGTAGCATTTTCCGTCATTTTTACAGTATTTGCTTTGTTTTGCCTTTGCATTTCCATTTACTTGCTTTCCCCTCTTTCCTTTTGAGGAAATGTGGTTGACCGTCTCCGCGGCCTCTTTCGTTGCAACTGACATGGCGGACATTTGCTCTTCGATGCTCTCACAGCGTGCTCCTGTTTCCAGTGCACGTGCTAGCGTTAGTTCACGCCCCACTT
Organism: Brachyhypopomus gauderio; assembly: GCF_052324685.1. Classification (NCBI taxonomy): domain Eukaryota; kingdom Metazoa; phylum Chordata; class Actinopteri; order Gymnotiformes; family Hypopomidae; genus Brachyhypopomus; species Brachyhypopomus gauderio. Next base: position 399,020 of record NW_027506888.1, read on the forward strand.
CTAGCAACTTTCTCTTTACGTAATCGGACGTTCCTCTACTCAAAATTGCATCCCTGATCTGGTTATCCGAATTGTCACCATAGCCACAGTCTTTCACAACTTGTCGTAGGCGAGTAGCAAATTGCTGCATGGTCTCACCTGGCTTCTGGTGCAGTTTTTGGAACTCGTGCCTAGCTAGCGCAGTATTCACTTGAGGTATGAAGTACTCGTTCAAAGCATCGACAGCTTCTTTGTAGTCTGCTGGACCACCGGTACCTTGTAAAGTCGAGAAGATGTCCTGTACATCCGGTCCAGCCAGATGCAGAAGAAGTGCATGTCGCCTTTGCCGCGTAGCCGCTGGGGTATCTGCGTATAGCTCAAATGACGTTAGCCAACGCCTCCACCTCGTGCCTAGCATTGCTGGCTCAGTATAGCATGTGAAGTGCTGAAACCCAGATTTCTCCATACTAAACTAGCTAAACTTTTAAAATTTACTTATTGCTTTGTAAATTTATTTTTGCTCAGCATTCAGTAGGTATGTTTCAGAATTAAATCTTTCAAGATAAGCACGCTTCGTGACACACTGTATTCCCTGACAGTGTGGTGAACTCATTAAAATTATTCTATTTGTAAGCAAAACTGCAAAACAGTTCAAACAGCTTAAAGCATTAAAGTTCATACAACGATATTCAAGTTTTAACATTTTCAAGTGAAGACAATCACTAAACTCATTGTTTTTCATTTAATATTTGCTGAGCGTCTGACGCAATGCGCTCCTGCATGCCTATTGGTTAAAACCATCTAATTAGCATACTGTGATTTTTGAACAAACATGGTGGACAGTGCGGCTGGTGCGGGAAAACTACACTCAAATCTTGTTTTTAGTTAACCCAGCATTAAGGTTTTGCGCCCTTAACTTTGTTATGTTTTAAATTTAAATGAGTATATATTTTTGAGTAATGATGGTCACAAACGTTATAATTTATGAGTATCCAAAGTCACGCAGCGTCTGACGTCACCAACATGCCTGGTGTCCCGGATTTACTTTTTACAGTGGTCACAATGGCGGTGCGTCATGGCCTGGCGGTTAGGGAACTGGTCTTGTGACCGGAGGGTCATGGGTTCGATTCCCAGTCCTGAAGCCATGACTGAGGTGTCCCTGAGTACTTAAAAATTATATTACATGAACTTAAAATTTCTTAGGTAATCGGTTACAACAAAACTTTTGAGTTTAGTGAACTTGTTGGGTTTTACAGTGTGTTACTTATAAAACAACTTAGATTTTATTGATTTAGTAAATCGAGGTATTGTATATGGAATGAAATAAATACACAAGAAGTGATAGGCTGTAAACAAGTTATTATTTTTAATTTGAAATGCGAAAAAAGATCTTGTATCGTGTCTGATGTGTGCATTTTGAATGCTGTTTCAAGCCTCCTTTTCACGCGTTTTTTGGGGTGAAGCCTAAAATAGACAAAGATACACATTTGTCAACATTTAATTCTGTGACCTCTGGTTATAATAAAGCGTTCGATAAACGTGAAGTAATTTGAATGTTTTGCCTGAAGAACATTAGCTACTCAAATCTAACAAATGCTAACCTAGCTAGGTAGCTATAGTTGACGTTAACTTGCTAATGTAGCTAGCTACTTATAGCAAACGCTATCGTCGGCTGTTATCTGTGGCTGAGACCATCAACATCAGTTAACGTTACTATTGAAGTCTTAAAGCGGTGATTCATATAACTTTATCATTTGGTAGCGTAGCGTAGTGATAATTTAGCTCTAGCCATGACCATAGAATTAATGTCCAGCCACAGATGAGCATCCGTTTTTGGTACACCTGTTTGATTTAGCTGATTGGGTTTTATGATTATCCAGAGGGGTTGGCTGAGGGTTTATTAAAAATCACCTCATACATTAGCCGCAACTCAGAAGATAAATTTACTAAGATATTTTAATCAAATGTAGGTGACTCACCTTGAATTTAAAATAACGGCTTCTGTCAGAATATTCATGTGTTAGCTAACGTTCCTACGTCGCGAGAAGACGGCTCATGCGTTTATGTTCCCGCTTGCTAAACTGACTGCCTTTCACTCACGCACCATGACAACCGTCGCGGGACCACGTCCGGACGTTCTCAAACGTTCTCTAAAGGTAACAAAAATAAAGTTATTTCAACGACTATATGGGGACGTCACCGAATGTCCTGTGAATGTGTCTGTGGGAACGTTCCGCCAGGACTTCGAGGGGACCTGCTGGGAACGTCCGTTATGGCCCAAGAACGTCCTATCGTGAACGTTCTAAAAAACCTCTAACAAGAACGTCCGTCGCTGTTTGCTGGGAAGCTCCCTGTTGCCTCTTCAAAGACAGACCAGTCAGTAGACTCAAAGCAGCCCTGTAGCTTCTCTATATGGTCCACTTCTTCACTGTAGTTATGACAGGTTTGTTAGTTTTAAGTGTTTGACTATATGTAGTTATGAGGTGGAGAAGTGCGTTGTCGGAATGACCGAGAGCTGTGTAGTGAATCCACATACTTCCTTTCTACTTTCATTAACTGTTCGGAAAGCTGCTTTTGCGCTTCACCCGTACGCGCGCCCGGCTGGATGTAAACGCCAACTAGAAAGAAAGAAGAAAACTCTCTGGGAGAGTAAAACGGTTTACAGTTAATGACTAGAGGCTCTAGAAGAGGAGAGCATGACTTTACCAGTACTGTAGCGTCTTTACACCAGCGTTCGTTGATATAAAAGCAGATTCCTCCTCCTCTGCTTTTGCCGCTAAGCTCCGCATTTCTGTCTGTACAGCACTGTTATGAATTCTGTGAGGAGGAATAACTGTAAGGAGGAATATTTTTGGAAGCAGGTGTGTTAAACAAAAATAAAATGGTGCTAATGCCTAAGGCATTTAAGTTGTCTCTCTCTGTCTTCAGGAGAATTTGCCTCAAGATTCTAAAAATCTGCCCTGCACTGCCGAAGCCTTGACATGCTGCTACGCACAGCAGAGAAACTCGAGTGGCAAGTGGGTAAGTGCAAGAGGCCAAAGGACAAGAGGCCAAAGGAATGTGACTGCGCCATGCTCACGCTGTCACAGCATGTGGGTTGGTTTAATGATTCTGTCTTCACCCTCACGAGGTCATTTCATAAGCGGAATAGGTTTAGGGCGTGTGCAACCGAGGCACTCCAGTTTCCGTTTGCTCAGCCATTTTAGCCATGGCTGCATAGCTTGCGGTCTCTCTCTCTCTCTCTCTCTCTCTCTCCCCCCCCCCCTAAAAAAATAGTGCATGTATTTCATTGACTCATATTTGATTTATTTTATTGAAGGTTACACTAGGTTGTGTTGTCAAGGCCCTGGGGCATCAGACTGTCTAGTGCAAAAAGCCTAAAGAATAATTACAAAAGAGTGAAGGCTCTGACTTTTGAGAGTTTTAAGATAAAATATTTATTACATTGGCTTTCTAACTAAATGTTTCTTATTTTTTTGAATAACTTATTGAAAATCTTATTGAAGACTTATGCAAGTCTTTAAGTCTTATGCAAGACTTATTGAATCAATAAACTCAGCAGAGGCAAAATCACACCTTTCTTTCTAAGTGGTTACGGTTTGGGGCTAAACTGAGCCTAATCTCACTCAAGTATCAGTCAATGTAAGACACATATGCAATGATGCAGTGATGCATAAGATACACAGCTATTGGTGTACAACGAGAGATGAACCAGACGAAACCAGTGTGTTCTCTCAGAGCAGCTCCTGGATGATGGATGAGGGTGGGGGAGTCAGTCCATCATAATCTGTTAATCTGGGGGTCTTTCTTTATGTTTCAATAGCAGTAAGGCTGAATGAAAGAGTCTGGTTTTGCACACGAAAACGCTCTGTCTGTGTGTGTGTGTGTGTGTGTGTGAAGAAAAGGCTGAATGTAACACATCATTCATCATCGTGTGAGGTACTCTTTACTTGTGTCTTTTGCAGGCACACACCAAATTCTGGAAGTCCACTTCTGCAGGAAATTCCTCCATGTGAAGTGAGCCGTGTCCTGTTAGGACAATGTTAGGACCAGCCTGAGAGCTGCTCCATACAGACACCATGCCAAAAGCGGCCATGGGTTCAAATCTGTGTCAGCTGACAACAATGCACCATTATTCTCACGCTCTGATTGGATATGAAGTGGTTGTTGTGGCATATTAACACAATCAGCTTCAGCATAGTTACAGCTCTAACACAGCAAGAAAGAGAGACAGACATAGAGAAAGAGTTAGGGAGGAGGGAGGGGCTGGATGTGACATAACCCCCCCTCAGTGCGTGCAACTCCGGGGCACGCCAACCAGGGAGGGCCGGACAGACGCTGGAGACAGAGACACCACGACACAGAGGGAGACGAGCAGGCGAGGCCGGGGCAGGGACAACAGACACGGGGCAGGACGGATACAGTGGCCAGGACTCCAGACGTACGGGAGGACCGGGACAAGGAACGGGCGGAGACGTGGGAGCGGGGCCAGACGGGACAGGACGGGGAGTCGGCACAGGAGGCGGAACCAAGGGGGCCGGACAAGACGGGGTCAAGGGCACAAGACCGGACACTCAGGAAGACTGGGACACAGAGGCAAACAGACGGAGGACGATGGAGACAGGGAAGGGAACAAGGTGGGTGACGATCCGGGGAACAGAGACAGGTACAGGGACATGGAGGACACCACCAAGGACGGACACAGGGACAGGCACGCGGACAGAGACGCACACAAGAGATGCAACAAAGGGAACACAGGTAGGGGCAAAACACAATCAATAAGGGCGCCGAGTTTGGCGGAGGGGCCGCAGAGACCTGGGAGGCCGGCCGACGGGCCGCAGGGACCGCCATATGGGCCAACGAGCAGACATCATCGGGAGGCGCGGCCGCCGGGCAGACGTCATCGGGAGGCGTCGTTGGGAGACGTGACCGCCGGAAAGCCATCGGGGAGCGTGACCACCGGAACGAAGTCATCGGGGGGTGTGGCCACCGGAACGAAGTGGCCACCCCCCCGGCTTACGTCATTTGAATTTTCTCAACCCTTGTGTTAGGTCATATAGTATATAATATAGCCACCACACATCAAAGCTGTTTCTGACAGCTTATTGGTTTATACTTGATGCGGCGCGAGGGTCCGTGCGGCGAAAATGATGTAATTGCAGTGGCACCGCCCGTGTGCGAGGGCTGTCGATTCGCGAGGTCGTGCACCTCTCAAATTTTGTAACTTCGCGCCGTGTTTCAGCGCAATGAACAAAGTCATGTTTGCAGGGTTCATACACCTTTATAAGGTGGAATTAAAGCACTTGTACATCACTTTAAAGGTCCATTTCAATATTTCCCAGCACTGGAAACTTAATTAAGTTAGATATTTATACATATACTCGAAATGATTAGAAATAATTCACTTTTCATCACATTATTTAATGGTTGTTTATTTTCAAAACGCCCAATCTTAACGTCTTCACGTTCTCTCATGTTTTGTCCTGGAATTACAAGAGGCTCGTATTTGTTAACGTAATACAAGAGAATTGTTCAGTCAGACAGATATTTGTTGTGAAACGAAGTAGTTACAATTTCAAGCATTTTCAAGTACTTTAGCCTAAATTCCAGCACTTTTCAAACCTGGAATACAATGCAACATTAAAATTCGTCATTAAAATTGCTGGGCTCTTTGATGGGCCCCCCTGGCCCTGGGGCCCGGGACAACAGACCCAGTTGTCCCCCCCTGTCGGGCTGCACATATCCATACTCACACACATCCTCACACATGCATCCACACACACACATCCACACATTTTCTCTCGTGTGGGGATGATTTTTTTTGTTTTATCATATTCACATGTAAGCTCAACCACTCATCAGTTGGCCTTCTGTGAACTGTTGTGTTGGTTTGTTAACACAAGCTCATTTCATTTGCTTTGCACATAAAAGTTTGTGTGGGGGGGTGCAGTGATTGTGAGTGTGTGTGTGGAGTGACTGTGTGTGGATTGTGTGGGGGGTGTAATTAAACACACTACTATCAGGCTAAACCATTTGACTCTTGAAGATATACAACCTGCACGGTTCAATGCTAAAACTGACCTAACCAGTTAATTACAACCTCAGTATCAGCTTCACCCAACTTCAGGAGTGTTTGTTGTACATCTCCTTCACAGCTTCAGGAGTTATTAGTGTACATCTCAAAATCATCTTCAGGAGTGACTGGCATACACCTCAAAATCAGCTTCAGGAGTTATTAATGTACAGCTCAAAAACAGCTTCAGGAGATTTTCTCGCAGTATCAACATGCCTCAAAAGAGTAACTGAATGACTAATTCTCAAAACCCAATTCCTAATAGAGACACTAAAACCAAACATTTCAATTTGATATTTCCCAAAAGAATCACACAACTGATCATAAATTTGATTCCATAATGATTCTCAAAGGAGTCATAGAAGCACATGACTCGAATTCACTATTTACAACTGCCTAAGGAGTCTCTGGACTAAATGCCACTGAGTCAACATCAGTTTTAGGAGAGCATGAATACCACTTAGGTGGACACAAGTGAATCCCCCAAGAATCATATAGAGCAAACAGCTACAAACCAGGCCGTGTGAATCTTTTTTTTTTTTTCAAGTAACCTAATTTAAACTCCATGTTTGTTTTCTTTGTATCACACTATGAAATCCACAGCCAAATCGACTTTAAAAACCTGAGAAAAATTTGGGGCTATAAAAACGTCAATCCGGCGCTATAAATTGTGGAAAGCTCTTCGGCACCCCGGCGTGCCGTCTTCGGGATGAGCTAGAGTGCTGGCGGGATTCGTGAAACCCTCGCAGGTTCGTGTCCCAAAAGGAACTGCACGAGAGGGAATCAGCTCCCTCAGCCAGGCACTGTAGAGCGCTCTACCAGACAGCTGGGAGAAACCCTGGCTGGTAAAAGTGGCCTTTGAAAGTGAATTTTCTGAATGGTCTGTTTGTGTGAAGTACAGTTAGAATGACAGAGTCCCACACTCACACACACCCACACATAGATGTCCCCATTCTTCGTTTTCTTTGTTTTGGTCTCATTAAAACATGGACAAAACAAAAAAGCTTTTGAGTGCAGTGTGCGTGACCTTTTAGATTTCAAAATCTGCATAAGGGCTATCTACACTTTTCTACTAATGGCCTGTCAGACTCCAGGAAAATGAATGAAAAAATGTCCTCTGGGTGAATGTGTGAACATGCACAGACAGCAAAATAATGGCCTGTGATGTGACAAAGTGAACCCTGGAAACTTTATTCCCAGGGAGATTAGCATTTCTGTCTCATACACACACACACACACACAAATGTGTTGCACAGCCTCACATTTTAAACCTATATTTGTCCTTATATTTCTATTCTTGAAAATGTGTTTTGTGTTCTGCAAACGCAACACACACACACACACACACACACACACACACACACACACACACACACACACACACACACACACACGAGGCCATATAGACATTTAGCTGCTTCCAGTGAGTTTTTATTCCTGGTTAATCATACAGAGAAAAGAAACTGTACATGCACGCACACACACACACACACACACACACACACACACACACACACACACACACACACACACACGTGAGCGTAAACACACACAAACAGAACTCAGCCAGAAAAATTGACTGCACTAACTATACACAAAGCTTTCTAAAAAAAAGCAGTGCCAAACCTCCTCTCAGTGTACACCAGGGCAGTCATGGCAACAGCCCGACTGCACTGTTCCAGTGCTAATCTCCATAACAACCCTGTATACTCAAATGACAACATCACTGGATCTTGTTCAGAATGCACAGGCCATACAATTCTAAAACAGAACACTGTTAAGAGTTCAGCATGGTGATGTCAATGTTCGTTACCATGAGTCTTGATGGAACAAAGCCCTGCAGTATACATGAGTAAGAGATTATTCTCATTCTCTCTCTCTCATACACACACCATTCGCCACTCTCTTACACCACTCACCCCAACACACCCAGGGATGAAGAACCCTTACACTGCCTCTGAATGTAGTAATAGAGGTCATGTGGATGCATGTCCAACTGTCAATCATGCCTGTCAAGCACACCTGCTCCCCTGTCCCTTATTCCTCTGCCTTTCCTGGCTGTGTAAGTGTTGTCCTGTGGAAGGTGGGTACAGGTGGGGTCAGTCTGTGTCTATGTGGCAGGGGTTGCTGCCTGCCTGCCTTGCGGCCTGGTAGACCTGGAGGAAGTCTTTATACCGAGGAGCACAGCCCAGCCATGCCTCCCCTAACCGCACAGCTCCTGTGAACAGAAACTCTTCCTCCTGCCACACCTCCTGCCCCGCCCGCATGCCACATTTCCGTGGAATCTTCATCCGGCCTGTCCATGGACCGTGGCCACGCTCCCCGGCAAACACAAACACACTCCTTTTCTGACGATACACGCGACTGCATGACACCACCACCATTGCCTGCTCTTCACCATCATCCTCCTCAATGGACTGCATACTGCCCCTCACCACTTACAGGATGATAGAGAGAGAGAGAGAGAGAGAGAGAGAACGAGAGAACGAGAACAAACAGAATAGAAACTTTATGTACAAGTACATAACACCCACAGGATTTTTTAATAATTTATAAACTTATAACATTTAAATATTAATATCACATTTGGAAAAATACATGAAAAAGAAGGGAGGAGTGAGAGAGAGAGAAAGGTAGACATGGAGGAACAGAGAGGAAAGGAGTTCTCATCGTACCAAAGTCACTTGTGCAGACCGCCATCAGAATCTCTTCATCAGTGCAGGGTCTACAGGAAGCTAAAACGCACAAGCATGTTTTAGACAGACTGACATGACTGTTTACACACACACACACACACACACACACACACACACACACACACACACACACACACACGAAAGTTGGTCATGATCTAATTCAGAAATGTTCTTTTTCATCTGTTCACCAATCTGATGAGTTCTCAAATCCAGACAGGGTTCCAGGGTAAAGCTTCCTTTACCCAGACACGTGAGGGTGGGCGGAGGTGTGGGGCTTCCTCTACCCAGACACGTGAGGGTGGGCGGAGGTGTGGGTCAGGAGAGGAGAACTAGGAAGGCAGGAATACATCTATTGCACTCACAAAAAGAAAACCGAGAGACAAGGCTTGGTGTGTGTGTGTGTGTGTGTGTGTGTGTGTATTAGCTTTATCATTTCAGTATTTCATATCACATACCACACTCCCACACACAATTTGTATGGCTCTCTCTTCCTCCAAGTTGATCTCAAGAGGTTCCAGCTTTGACTGTAGAGCAGGAAGACCTTTGACCCTTTTTCTCTATGGCGCTTTTCCTAATATGATGTATGATGGCTGAGTTGTACATTACACCTACACCCACCCCCAACTCACGATTCCTGTTCAACTTGGGGTTACTACACCTATCTGAGCTCTCAGCAGTACAGCTCCTGTTTAATGTGCTATTACTACAGAGCCTGCACAGTTACAGTAGAAGCCACAAAGATAAGTAAAAGACCTACAAATGCCACAAAGACCACACTAAAGTGCTCTGTTACACTGACTATGACTATAAGACTATTAAGACTATGACACCAAGACTACATTGAGGTCCATCGGTTCAAATTTTGGGTTCCATCAGTTCCATTTTTTTTTACGGTTCCAAACTTTTCCTGCATATATGTAGTTCACTGTGGTTTGCCAATTGACAGAGAAATTATAATATTCATTCAAATTTAGCATAGAGACCATAGGGACTGAGGCTCATATTTAATACACATGAATGAAAAAATTCAATAAAAAGGAAAAATAACTGTGCATGTGTGTGTCTAAGAGAGATAAAAAGAAGGAAAGAAAGAAAGAGAGATAGAGAGAGAGAGCGAGAGAGGAGACAGAGAGTGAGCAAGGGGGTTTTGGTTCAGAATGAGAGGGTGGAACACTTATCTAAACCCCTACAGGGAAGTGTTTTCCCAGTGAGAGTGTGTATGACTGTGTGTGTGTGTGTGTGTGTGTGTGTGTGTGTGTGTGTGTGTGTGTGTGTGTGTGTGTGTGTGTGTGTGTGTGTGTGTGAGAGAGAGAGGTAGAAAGAGTATGCATTTGTAACAATTCTGAAACATTGATTTTAAATCTTTCTTCACTGAAAGTGTATCCTAATCAATTTGCAGATAATACTATAATAAAGACTCAGATTCCTGAGGTACCAAGAGCTACAGGTTAAGACACACACACACACACACACACACACAGTATTTCTAGAGTTACACTTCAGAGAGCCCCTCCCCTCCCACTGCCCATCTGATTACAGGGTCTACACTCAGGATTGTGGGGCTGAGGGGATTGGGGGGGTAGCTGTCACGGGTTGTTAAAGGGAGAGGTTCTGATACTTTTCCAGACATGCTCTTCTTCTTCAAACCTCCTTTTGGAAGCCCACAGATGTGAGTTTGGGCCTTTGTTGCACACACATTAAATAGTAATGTTCCCTCTGAGGAAGGTACCCCATACTATCCACCAGAGAACGGACTACATATATTGGCCCTTTGTAGTCAACAAAGCACTTAGAAAACTCTATTCATGTTTATAAATGTGAAATATTTCCTGCCAAATACAATATCATTAAATCTTTCACTTCCACAAAATACAGACATACACACACACACACACACACGTGCAAACATGTACACACACTTTGAGACTTTGCAAAAGCAGCTAACAGTGAATGAAGCTAACAGGTGAGGCTCCAGGAGTTTCCATTCTTCTTATGACAAAAGTGTGTGTGTGTGTGTGTGTGTGAGAGAGAGAGAGAGAGAGAGAGAGAGAGAGAGAGAGAAACAGTATGGATAAAAGTCTAAAGACACTTCAAAGGAAACATCTCTAAAATTCTAAATCACTCCCATATCCAGAATACAAACAGCACACAAGCAAAAACATTTCAGCCACTGCAGTGCCTGTCTCAGCAACTGAGGATGTTGAAAAAACTCAGCAGCAAGGGTTTACCTGCTCAAACACAGCAAAGCTGGCTTTCCTCACATTTACTACAAACCCACCAATTGGAGAGCACTATTAAGCCAATCACATTTAATAACACAAGTCACCTAACCATGCGGAACACAGCCCCGTGATTGGCAGCGGAGCAGGCTGCTTGACCCCGGAGCTGCCCCTCTGATTACCCTGTTTATTTTTTTATGTCACCAGGAACAAGGGAGCTGTGGGAGCTGTGTGTGTGCGGCTCGTGTTACGGGGTCTGGCTGCCACCCGCCGGCCCCTCCCCCAACATCACTCTTTCATGTGAACACGAGGGCGTTTGTTCCACTGAGTGTTCTCCCTTCTCTTTCCATTTCTTTCTCTGTCTGTCTGTCTCTGCATCACACACACACACACACACACACCTGAAACGAACACTCTGTGTGAAATCCCTGTGCATCCAACCATCTCCACGAGGCATTTTTTATGTGGTCATGCACTTTGTCTGCCACCCCCCCACCCCCCCCCCCCCCTCTCTCTCTCTCTGAGAAACCTTCAATCTTTCTTATAGTGTTCTCTGCAGCCTGATTAGCAAACACTCTCCCCCATGTTACCTGGAGGGAGGTGGGACTCGCCTCTCGCCACATCCTCACTCTTCACCAGCTCGTACTGGAAAGCCGTCACCCTCCTGCCGATGTCGCTGGGCGCCGCTGCCTCCACGAACAGCGCCCCCTCCTGGAGGGGGAAGCAGCGCACGCGGCCAGCAGCCTGCTCCTCCTGGGAGAGCAGTAGCCGGAGACGGCCGGCACGCTCCACATACACACTGGCCCCGCTGGAGTTGGCCCGGGGCCGGAGGCAGGCGAGGAGGCGCGAGGTGACCCCACCCGGAGGTTCCGTGTTGGGCCTCAGGTTGATGATGATGGCCCCTGTTGGGTAGAGCCACTCCAGAGAGCCCTCGCCACACCGCAGGTACACCTGCTCAACGTCTCTCACATGGGACTCGTGGGTCAAACCGCTTGGGGGACCACAGAGAGAGAAGGGGGGTTAGTACAAAAACGTCATAGTTTGTAGTGGCCAAAAAAGCATCAATAGTTTATTAACTACATTAGTTTTAAAAAAAAAACTGTTACAACAAGAATGTTGTTTTTCAATTTATTACCCATTCTCCCTCTAAAAAACGTGACATTTGGTACAACTGCAATTATTGTTCTGAATAACTGAAGATTTTACTTGGACAACCAAGCTAAACATCACCTGCATAAAAATCCACTGCATAAAAGCATTGTTTCTCAGCCCTGCCCTGGAGCCCACCAGCGGTAAAAATTGCTCTAATCTAATGTGCTGGGAACTTGCAAATTGCAAAATTGTGGAACTGCCTCGAGGACAGAGTTGAGAAACACTGACTTAAAGCAAGCAAGGCCGTGAAGTGACCTGACACGCTCCACGGGTCGCTGAACTGGCACTAGTGTTCCTGCCGCAGAAACGCTCTTATCTAGGCGCCCATTTATCCATCACGATAAGGGTCGAGGCGCGAGACTAGGGGAAGGGAGCGGCGCGCCTCGAGGACGTCCTGATTAGAAACAACAAAGAAGTGAGAGCGAAAACCGACTGCCCTCTAAAATACCACCTACATAAAACTCACATCAAAGCTCAGGAGCTCACGGCACATGCGGCTGGATTACTTTCCTTCCTTTAGGGCTGTAAAAGCGTCGGATCAAAGTCGCTGCGGTGTGTTTATTTTGGTGTAACTACAATCTCCCCCGGCGTGTCATTTGGATAATGCCCGGAGAGCGGCCAACAAAACGCATACTTTATGGAAAGAACGTTTTAAATATTAACCAGGACGTCTGAGGAGGTTTCACAGTCCCCCCGATCCGGAAAGAAAAAAAACATCTTCACACCTGGCCGCTACTGGCGGGTCCGTGTGGAGTTTGAATCCTCAAGCGTGACCCTCAAATATCCCCATCGAACAGGCTTGCTTATAATCGTGGCTATTAAATCATGTTCTGGAGACAATTAACCGAGGGAAAATCCAACCCAAACCCTTGATAATTGAACCCAGATTGTGGAGGTCAGGTACAAGCGACATGCAGAAACTCGGAGCGCACGTAGTGGTTTGGTTCATATTTGACAGTCTGAGCTAACGGAAGCGAAGAGACAGACAGCTGGCCTGCGGCTTGGCCAAACTGTGCAGGGAAATGCCTGCATGAGCGCCGGCTGAGCACTGTTTACAAAGACAACCTAAATAGGTGACAAATCCGGAGATTGTCCTGTAATTAGCCGGATTGCCCCGCGGCTTCAAAGGTGGTTTCATTGCAGATCCAAAAGCCATAAAGGAACATTTGTTTACAACGAACTCAAATCAAGAAGACTACAAAACATCGGTATAAAATAATCGCTGATTATAAAAGTTCCCTGATCGACGTTTTTTTAACATTGTTGTCTAAGGCTACTACTTCTGGAGATAGGCTTGGCTGTTGAATAAGTGTTGATATTAGAATACAGGTTCTGGCCAAAATTCTAATGAAAGTAAAAGATGGTCAAATGTTCACCTTCCTCTCCAGTTGCACTGGTCGCTGGAATACTGTGCAGCTCCGATCCGCACTAAACAAACAGCACAAAGTAAGACAGGCACGAGCGCAACAAACATCCTCGTCCAACGCTGTAAACCTGCCAAAAACAGGTCCCACTCTTTTCTCCCCAGTTGCACTGCCAAACGTAATCCAAACGCGGGCCCAACTGTCTTTTGTTCAACTCGTAAACTCCATGATAGCCTCTGGATGGTCACCCGCTTCAAACTGAGCACAAAAGAACCGGTCTAAAGTTCTTGTGCACTTACGCGCGGGACTACAGCTCACTCCGTGGGCCGGACACTACGAGAGGACAAACGCTCGTCTCTCCACTACCTTAGGACGTCACGCCCCCAACCCTGTGTCCAAGAAAAGACCACGCCTACGTCCAAGTCTTCCTAGGACTCGAGAGTCTTGAAGTTGAGGGATGAACATTCCCAGATACGTAAATATAGACGTATCGAATGTAACGGGAGGAGGTTGAGCAGCACGTGCCGGGCGTTACTGAACTGTCTGAGAAGTTTCCGATTATAGCGCACTATACTTTGAGACTTAAGAAACTTGTACTTCCAGGAAATAAAGTACTCCGCAAAGCGAATTATTATGGCAGTTATAAAACATGCGTTTTCAACTTATGCTAATGTGCGACATTTAACTCAAAAGTTCACTTTGATAGAATATCATGTAGCTGACTTTTTATTATCGCACATCAGACGTGCAATATAAAAGTGCCCAGGGCTAAATAGACAATATGTAACGTTACAGTTATTTAAAAACGGATTTCGAAGTAATAACTCAAACTCTTCCAGCTCAAGCAGGTGGTACAGGCCCGCGAGCACTTTTCCCGTGAGAAAACAGCCCGCAACATTCCGCCCTGTGACGCAATCACTGTAACGCATTTCGTGAAATGCTGTAAGAACAAATAAGCCAACCATTCACCCTTTATCTGTAGCGCGCACACACACACACACACACACAGAATAAAAAAGTTTTTTTTTATTTATAAACTATTTAATTTGTGCAATATCCAGGTTACACAATTAACAATAAAATTAAAAAAAAACGTTTGAACGGAAGAAGTATGGCAGGTCAACATTAACGGTGATGTAATCCTTCCTAATGATGCTCATGAGCTTTGACCCCACACTTATCTGCCATTTTAAACATTTAGAGACCCTGAACTCTGACACACCCCCCCCCCCCCCCCCCAGCAATGACATGTCAGAGCAAGAGACAGAAACCACACGTGTGGTCTCACACACACACACACACACACACACACACACACACACACTCACACTCACACTCACACTCACACTCACACTCACACTCACACTCACACTCACACTCAGAACATGGTTGCTGACCTTAGATAACTTCTTAATGGAGCACACATGCATTCCTGTCTGTCCTGTTCAAAATACACACACACACACACACACACACACACACACACACATCAATTCATTGTCATTGGCAGGGTTAAGCTAAACCACCAGGCTGCAGATGGGGGCGGGGGTGGGGTTACACTAAACCACCAGGACGGAGGTGGGGTGGAGTCACACTGATTTACTTAATTGTAGCTGTGGATAGAGTAACGGGCTTTAACAGGAAGTGGGGTTAAATTCAGCAGGTACAAGTACAGTGGAGCTACTGAACAGATTGTAAACAGATCCAAAGAAACTGGGTTAGTGACACACTGCAAAAAGAATGTCTATTAGACAGTAGACGGGCAGGAGAGAGAGAGTGTGTGTTGGAGTTTAGGTGCTAAATAGATGTGACACTTTTCTCAAGCTGTCAGCAAAGATTACCAAGAGGGAAAAAAGCCAGTTCTGAATAATGATTAAATTTCTATACCTCACCCTCTCTCTCTCACTCACTCTCTCTCTCCCTCCCTCTCTCACCTCCCCCCAAATCGGGTCCTTATCTCTCTATCTCATGTCCTTCGTTTCTCCATTTCTGGAAGCCATTCTATCTATCTCGTGCTCCATGGACTGTCCTCACATCTGTCCATCCTGTGAGCTCAGTTGAAATGGTAGAAATCCACACCCTCCCTCAGCTGCAGAGCCTGCAAGTTCTCCTCCAACACACCACCTGTCATGTCCTACAAAGAGAGAGAGAGAGAGAGAGAGAGAGAGGGAGAGGGAGGAGAAAGACAGACATAAATATTTGACAGCATTCTCACTCTCCAAGCATACGTTATGAAACAAGCCTGTCTAATGTGGAGGGAACACATTGTTTTCATGTGAGCACATGGTCTTCTCCTTCAGACACTCTCAACCCGCTTACTCTGAGCATCAGAGAACTAAGGGAACAACACTCATTTAAAGCACTTCTCATTCATTCCAATCAACCCCTTTTGTTTTAACACACATACACATACACACACAGCTGTCTGAAGAACAGTAAGAAATTCCAGTGTTTATTACCAATAAGGTATGGATTTAAGCCAATGGGAGTGTAGCCCCTGTGGAGTTCAACCAATCAGTGAGCTGCTTGACAGACACATTGATCAGATGTGAGGGCATCTTACCAGTTTAACACAAACTATAAATGGAGGCGATGAATTTGTGAAGTGCAGCACAGGAATCTTGGGCTTCGGCTTTTCCTGTTAGGAAATAGGAGAAAAATTTCAGTCTGTATGTGTGTGTGTGTGTGTGTGTGTGTGTGTGTGTGTGTGTGTGCACGCTTGCTTCTACGAGAGCATGTGTATCAGTTTGTGTATTTTTACCTTTGATTCCTCATATGTATAAAAGCCCTTCTTAATTTTGTTCTCATCTACATCACAGAATGCCTTGACCTGTGCAACACACACATGCACACACGCACACACGCACACACACACACACACACAAACCCAGCTGAGCATATGTCTGGCAGAGACAGAGATGTGGATCTAATTGACAGCATGCATCTGTGTGTGTGTGAGAGAGAGAGAGAGACAGAGAGAGAGAGGGGAGAGAGACGGAGAGAGAGACAGAGGACTTGATGACACTATTTTTCTAGCCTGGGAAACGGAGTTACATCAGCAGCTGTCATAGTAACCAACAAAAACAGTGGTGATTTCACAGGCAACTTGAGACAAATGAACCTCTCACTTATTCAGGGGACCATCAGAGTTCTCCGGCTCTGACACAAAACACCAAACACAATCATACTGCTTCCACCACACTCCTCCATACAGAACAGCTGGTTGAGTCATACCTTCTTCTGATTGGTGGGACTCAGGCTGCGATAGAGTTTCCGTCCCTGTTTCCCAGCATTCCATATGGTGAAGGAATCCCATTGGCTGAGCACTCTCTCTTGCAGGAAGTCAACTCGGAGGTTCCAGATGGTCTCCCTGGAGACAAACCAGGAGTATGTCCAACTGAGTAGATAGGCAGAGAGAAAAAACAGCACCACGATTGCAGACAAATAAAGAAAATGAAGAAACACAGCCAGTCATGGATGCAACGCTGACCGGCAGGACACCACAGTGGGGGCTTGTTCTGGCTGAAACTGGAAAACGAGCTACTGGCCCAGTAAGACTAAAGGCAATCAGCTCGTGAGTAGCTCCCATAGACAGCCCTGTGGCTAGAGGACAGGGAGAGGGAGACCGCTCCAGAGACTCCACAGACGGCCCTGTGGCTAGAGGACAGGAGAGGGAGACAGCCCTGGAGACTCCACAGACGGCCCCGTGGCCAGAGGACAGGAGAGGGAGACAGCCCGTCTTTCTTTTATTTATTTCTTGGATTCCTTATCCCAGTATCAATGTTTGCAATTTACAAGCAGTTTAAGTCTTTGAATATGTACCAGTTTTAAATAATTAGTTACAAATTTCCTCATTTGTATAACTTACATTACATAACTAACATTATGATGTTATACATTTGACAGGAATGAGTGAAGACACCAATCATGCCCAAATTTAGAAAACTGGCAGATTCCTGGCATTGTGAAAGGAATTACACACACACTTTCTCTCTCACACACTCTCTCTCTCTCTCTCTCTCTCTCACACACACACACACACACACACACACACACACAATTCACGAGAGTTTGCCTTAAACAAAACACATAAGACATAAATATCTTTAGAAACACATACACACACTCACACAGAAACATACACACACACTCAGACACTTAAACCGACAGGGAGGTTTCAGGCAACGTTTGTTTCTGTTTAGCATCAGTGAGTCAGCACAGATGACTGAACACATGTTTTCTTCCTCCCTCACTCTGCCCCTGGCATTTACACACACACACACACACACACACACACACACACACACACACACACACACACACACACACACACACACACACACACACACACACACACACACACACACACACACACACACACACACACACACACACACACACACACACACACACTTACTGTGGTGAATTGGTAATCCCCTCGTCATCCCACTACTTTCCCAATGTCTCTTTCTCTCTTTTCCTCCCTCCCTCACTCTCTCTCTCTCTCTCTCTCCTCCCCTGCAGGAGAAACACTGACTCAGCTCACAGAATGAGGGAGAGGAGTTTGAGTGCTGCATGTGAAAGGCCAGAGGAGGGAATGAGTAGCAGGCGTGTAGTGCGAGTACTTACTCAAGCACGGCGTGTGTAGCAGCATGCTCGTGGTACCGATATACCACTAGACATTCGTCCACTCTGACCACGCCCCCCCCATGACGAAGACTGTTGTAGAACAACTGCAAATCTTCTGCAACACCCTGACAGGAGTGAGTTAGTGGGGAGAGGAGGGGCTTTGAGCAGGTAAGAAATGTGATTGGACAAGACTGTCTCACTAAGACTGACCTTGCCTCCCTCATCAAATGGACCAACTTTGTGGAACCAATCACGTGAGCAAAACCAAGTTGGCATGACAACTGTTGGACCATGTGACGTGTACACCTGAAATAGGATAAAAGAACATCATGAGTATGGACACACACACATTACGTACATCTCCCAATGAGACCAATCTCTTCCCAAATATATGCCTGCTTCTTGTTTTGAACACTTTCGTAAGAACTGGAGGAAAGGGCTAAAGAGAGAGAATGGGAGAAATAGGCATACACAATCCATGACTCTTATGGAATATCTCTTTCAAATGTTCTTCAGATGAAGTCAGAACTATCTGACAACCATGACAACTCACTGTTTTGTATATTTGTGTGCTGAGCTGATTCAAACTCCAGTGCATTTCAGAATGAGTTTTTTTATATTGGGCCTCACAGCATTTTCCATGTTCTGCATTGTAGAGGTGAACCCAAATTAGTGACCCTGCTGTGAAACCCAATGTTCATCTATCCCTGTGTGCCAGACAGACAGCAGACATCAGCTCTGTCGTCCCAGTTAGGGCCCACCTAGAGGCTCGGACACTCCAGCAGAACACAACAGACCCCATTAGGGCAGAGAATGGCCAGCCTGCACTTACTGGCAGCGTTCATACACTTTTTTGACAATTAATTTCCATGACTTTTCCATGACTTTCAGGCAAATTTCAATGACTATACATTCTCTAAACATATGTGTAGACATGAAAAATAAGAAAAAATCCAGGCCAAAATTCCACAGTATATCATAAATTAATGAAAAGCCACGTGGTTTAATTGAAAAAATAAACATTTACCGTATTTTCAATATCAATATACGTCGCACCTACAAAGTTTTTTTTATGGAAAATGTTGTAGCTATAAGCCGTATCCGGGCTAAAAGTGAGTCCCCGCTTACCGACGGGTCTGGTTAACGACGGACTGGAGTTACGACCGACTTTTCGTAATTTTGCAGTGGCAGCACAGTGGAGTGTAGTGGAGTGTAGTGGAGTGGTGTATAGTGTATGATAAGCTGAAGCAGCGCAGCCTCCACCGTAGCCCATCTCGACAACGCGATCGCTCTTTCTCGCGTTGTACGCACGCAGTTTTTTTCTATACTGTATTTATGATTAAAGCGTGTCTAAATCTAGGGTCACACTTAACGACGAAAACTGCTTTACGACAGACTTTTCAGTCTCTAACCCCATCGTTAACCGATTGGTTAACCACACAGTGCACATTTTGCACGCGTCCTTGTCTTTCTCAAACCACAGCTTGTATTTGTCCAACTGAAGCAGCCATTGTTGAATCGGCATTTACCAGCATTACGCTGATTTACATGTCAAAGTACAATCTACAGCTCCGCTTGGAGTCCGTCGCTAACGCAGCGAACTAACGTGTGAAGTTACGTTAGCGGTCCGCACAATGAAAAAAAAAGGCTATATATATATTTCTTCCGGTTATCAGAACGACAAACATTTATTGTGTCAAGCAAATTTCCATGACTTTTCCAAAACATTTGAGTATTTTTATTTTTTCCAAAACTTCCAGGCCTGGAAATTGCTATTTTCAAATTCCATAACTTTTCCAGGTTTTTCATGACCGTACGAACCCTGTACTGGTGTATAACCGAGTACAGACACAGATGTGATGACATTCACTTTGGCCCAAAAGTCCAGGCCATCACTGTGTGAAGGGTGTGTACAGTCCACTGAATGGTGAACTCCAGCTTCAATTTAAAACTGTAGGACCTTTATGGTTGAATTTTGTTCCACCTTTGTTAATATAGAACAACTTTGAAACTGGTAATGAGTAAAAGATGTTGCCCTCTGGCAGCCCTTTGCTTTGTGTGTATGTGTGTGTGTGTGTGTGTGTGTGTGTGTGTGTGTGTGTGTGTGTGTGTGTGTGTGTGTGTGTGTGTGTGTGTGTGTGTGTGTGTGTGTGTGTGTGCGCATGCACACGCGTGTGTGTGTTTTAGTCTCTTGGGATAACCTTGAGTGGAATGTGCCAATACAGCCTTCTGAAATCTGACACTTTTAATCAGTGAGAAAAAGAAAGAAATAATTAAATTCTGAACTAAAGAAAAGAGAGGGGGAGAATGAGAAAGATAGAGAGCACTTTGTTTCTTTTTCCTCCATAAAGCAGTCTTTAAACAGACTGTGTGAGCTGTGTGTGTGTGTGTGTGTGTGTGTGTGTGTGTGTGTGTGGTGTGTGTGTGGTGCTATGATATGAATGGAGCTTCATTACTTCAGAGTGGGGAAAGTTCCAGCAGTTGCACCAATCCACTAACCCCTCAGATCCAGCTTCCTGTGTGTCTGTGTGTGTGAGAGCATGTGTCTAAGCTCATGTGTGCTTTTAACACCCTCGCCCACCCTCCTACTGTGGAAACAGCAGTCTCGGGGTACACATCCTGTTTTCAGTGACCTCTGACCCCATGGCACGCGACCTCTCAGAAAACAATGCGACCTGCCTTTTCCTGCCACACACCTCTAGCCTTTGTCCTGACGCAAAGCGGTCCAACAGCACACAGGGAGGGAAGTGTGTGATCAAAGGAGCAGAACCCTACCGCACCACACACACACGCAAGCCACCCAAGTTCAAAAACATCAGGGGAGTGTGTGTTTGTGTTCGTGCTCGTGTTGAGTTTGTGTGTTACCTGA
>NW_027506888.1:425000-472500 GCF_052324685.1 Brachyhypopomus gauderio
ATACCAGCACACAGAAAACCCACAGACCAGCCCAGAGGGAGGCTCAATTCACAAATGCTCCTTCCCCTGGCCCAGTCTCTACCAGCTCCAGCTCATTTCAGACCCAGACCCAGAAGGTTTGATGAGTAAACAACAGCATGACATCGTGCCCTAGGAAAAAAGTAATGAAGAACAAATGCTTTCTTTTCTGACTTTTCTATTTCAGTTTCTGACTTTTCTATTTCAGTTTCTGCTTTTCTATTTCAGTTTCTTCTTTTCTATTTCAGTTTCTGACTTTTCTATTTCAGTTTCTGCTTTTCTATTTCAGTTTCTGCTTTTCTATTTCAGTTTCTGCTTTTCTATTTCAGTTTCTGACTTTTCTATTTCAGTTTCTGACTTTTCTATTTCAGTTTCTGCTTTTCTATTTCAGTTTCTGCTTTTCTATTTCAGTTTCTGACTTTTCTATTTCAGTTTCTGCTTTTCTATTTCAGTTTCTGACTTTTCTATTTCAGTTTCTGACTTTTCTATTTCAGTTTCTGACTTTTCTATTTCAGTTTCTGCTTTTCTATTTCAGTTTCTGCTTTTCTATTTCAATTTCTGCTTTTCTATTTCAGTTTCTAGAGGGGCCTGGATTTCTGGGTTCGTCTGTGCTACCTCAAGGTTTGTGCAGTGTAGTGTGTTGTCTTGAACTGATGTGAAAGAACTTTATACATTCCTGTGTTTATATATTGATAAACAGGAGTGTGCATAATTCAAAAGACTAAACTGTCAATGCACATTTATGTAAACACACACACACACACACACACACACACACACACACACACACACACACACACACACACACACACACACACACACACACAAACCTCCTCTTGGTTTGAAAGAGCTATGGCCTGATATCACCATGGATACACCTCTCTTCTCCATCCTTTCTCTCCAACTCTCAACAATTGCTCTTGAATTATCCTGAGAGACAGAATAATATAGTCAGTTTTTTTCCATGAAAACCACAAAAACATTTAATACATGTTCTATTTTTTGACAAATAAAGCCTCTGCGAGTTTAACAAAGAAGAACTGTGTGATGGAGGCGATTGGTGCGTACTGTACTGGCATCATCGTACACGGAGACCTCCACCGCGCCGCCGAAGTCTTGTTGAAGAACAGCCTGGAGGCATTCGTCCAGCCACTCAGCGCCATTGTACACAGGTATAATCACGGACTGGGGTGAGGAGGGAGGGAGAGAGAGATTTTCTGTGTCTGACAGAGTGTAAAACTGGTATTTTAAGCTATTCTAATGACTAACGTAAGCCAACAGAGGACGAAGACACCGGAATATTTGCCCGGGTGACAGACCACTTGAACGTTGACGCCCTCTGTCGTCACACCACCAGCCGAAACAGTAGCGCGCGCTGTGGGCTCCTCTGCGCGTGCCCGGGTGCACAGTCGCTTTGCATGTGGACATTTGCTGCCGGGTGCGTCCGGTTGATTGCGGTGCATCACGCAGCGGTGCAGTGGTTTTAGCCTTTAGCTATATACGCGGAAATAGGCGCGTATTCAAGGCGAAATGAGTCAGGTCTTTCAGTATGCCCAGAGAACAGATAGCTAACGACATTAATTAAAGAAAAGATAATAGAGATGACATCTGATCTCTGAACTCGCTAACTCCGCGATACGTTTTCGCATGTGATTCTGTACAGCAGGCTGCTAAATACAGAGGAATCGTTGACCTTACAAGCTACATAGTTGGCATAATGAAGTGAAGGCTTCAGCCTACATACGTCTTTACTTTTACACGAGAAGCAGGCTTGTCTTTGTTGCTGCGTCGGCCTGAGTTCAATAAATGGGCAACAGTAAAAAAATTCTTTCGCGTTACAGGGACCGCGTGCTAAACAACTACTCCTCACTTCCGCATTAGGGCGGGAAGGATTTCTGATTGGTCGGTGAAAAATGCGGACACACGCCTGATTCGACGACACCAGCGTCAGTAAAGGCGTTCGTTGCATATCCTACACTGTAAAAAGATTACTGTGAAATTTACAGTAACTTACTGGCAGCAATTAGCTGGTAAGTTGCTGTAATCAATTTCACAGTATGCATACTGTACATTTAATCACAGTACTTATAGTTCTTACTGTAATTTTTACCACAGTAGGGTGCTGTATTTTCTATTACAGTAATGATTAAACTACTGTAAGAGCTTTACAGCTTAAAATTACTGTATTCATTTTAATATAGTAAATTATTTACTGTAAAAATGATTATATACTGTAAAATGAAGACAACATTGTTGTCCCACAAAATTCAATTTATTGTATTGCTTTGAATATTTTAACACATTTTAGAACATTTGAACATTTAAATACAAGGTACAATATTAAATATGGAACTGTATAAAAACACAAAAAGCTTTAGAAATAAAAACAATTATAAAACTAAATATAGCGACAAAGTTGGCAACACTGGTCTTCCGTACTTGGTACTCACGGCTAGCAAAAAAACGAGTGATGAGCTTCACTAAATGCAGCTAGCTCAGGGATGGGCAACTTCCATGATAAAGAGGACCAAAAATTTTTCAGCACTATCATTGGAGGGCCACATGACCACGCACTTCAAATAATTGGATATGAAAGACACTACAAATTATTCTCAATAAGAACACATTTTAAATTAATTCAGATCTGTATGTTTATTGCACCAACATACATCTATTTTCTGCATATAAATGCATTAACATGTCCTTAATAAGCAACAAAGACAAAACATTTGCTTAATAAAAAAGTGCAAAAAGGAATTTGAACTCCTTCATATCAAAGAAGTGTAACGCGTAGCGAGGAGGCGGACACAAACGCTGAGAAGAGCGAGATTTAATAAGGGGAATTCCATAGGCGAAGTCGATTGTACAGGCACGGGTCAAAACGGGAGAGCCGTCCAAGTGGTCAACACAACGGAGACAGAAAATACCAGAACAGCGACGACAGAGATAATCCACAAAACCGAACAAACCACAAATAACCGACAACGGGTGAAACACAGAGATACAAGTACACAGGACTAAACTAGACACAACTGAACACAATGACGACACGGGCGTGGCAGACAGAGGGAAGGTGGCGAGTGTAAAATGGAGACAAATTAAGTATTATATCGCGATCGATTCTTAGTGTTGACTTGTAACTCCCGCGGTAGCCCAACTCAAAAGTAGCCCAAAAAACCGCACCCCGCGACCCCAGAATTTTTACCCGCAGCTGGACTTTCAAACAAGCACAATTTGGCATGAAAACCGCGAACCTGGCAACTATGCAGCTAGGAGAGGGGGGCATAGCCCTACGTGACAAGAACAAAAAAGTCCTGCTATATCGGTTTTTTTCTTCTTTTAATTATTAAATTATTATTGATCTATTTGCGTGGTGATCATTCACCACGTAGCCGGTCACTCGACTCGTCCACAGTGCGTCTCTGTGAAAGCTAAACATCTAGCTTAAACATTTAGCTAACTCTCCACAGTGTGTGCATCTCTGTGAAAGCTTAACATCTAGCTAACTTGCTCATCTTGTCTCACTCTAAACTCTATTCTCAAAAATACAGGAAAGAGTGGGAATCAAATCCTGAATTTAAAGGCTGGCTGAAGCCGTGTATTGGAGATGATACACAGGCATACTGCCTGTATTGTTGATTTCTATGTTCCTGCTAACTGCTGCTCTTATACTAACATTTAACAACACAGCAAAAAAACTATTTATGTAATTTACATAAAAATTATTTATACAAAGCATTAAAGTCATGTAGTTCTTTTGAGAAGTGACTGCCTATTTCAAAGGCAACAGATGTTCATATGTAGTTCTAACATATTTAGGGTGTTTTTATTCATTTTTTTTCTCTCCCAACGTTAGTCCTTTACTATTATGCAAATTAGGTGATTATGTCATTTAGCGACTTCTAGCGACTTTTAGGGGACAACCAATAGCGACTTTCCTTACTGTGGAGTTGGCAACAGTGTCCCTGAGCTAGCTGGCACACCAACACATACATGCTAGCAAACACTAACGTTTATGCAGTAACGTTACTCCTACAGCAAACTGATGATGTTATCCACTAAATGTCACAAAATAACAAATTTTATCAAAATGTCATATACAATGAGTAAGTTGTGGTAATTAACGCACATTACCAGCTAAGGAAGGGGTCTCTAACGTTTCCCTCTCCCAGTGCAGTGTAGGATTATCAGTCCCCCCAGGATTTCGCGGGCCTTTTTTGTGATTGTTGCGGGCTAAAATGTTTGATGTTGCGGGTGTTTTTCAAAAAAATTGCGATGGAAGTTGCGGTGTGTTTTTGCTTTTTTGTGAGTACATTACAATAGGGAGTAAATGTTGTATGGTTTCCTCTATTTAGTAGTCCATTTTAATTATCTATTTACCTATTTATTCAGGGTTGCCAACTTTTCAAGATCGCTTGAAGTGAGATTTGAACCTTTTGGGGGGGGTGGGGGGTGGCGAACATTAATTGTTGACGGGGGGGGCGGGGTTAGCGAAGTAAGTTGTTACCGGGCGGCCTGTAAAATGGACACAAATTAAGTATTATATCGACATCGATCGCCAGTGGTTGGCGCCAGAGCGAACTAGTAACTCATAGATATGGATCAGAGATAAAAAAATTTTATCTCTGACTTTAAACTTTATCTCAGTTCAAAGTTTAAACTTATAAACTTTATCTCAGACCAGGGGCGATTTTAGGATCTGGTCTTTAGGGGTGCCCAGCCCCCAGTGCTCACAGAGGCACAATACCAAAGTATTGCGCAGGTGCAGAGCAAGGTTTTTGCATAATATAATATTTTTAAAATGTGTTGAGCCAGGGGGTGCTGAGCAACTTCACGGTGGTGCTCTAGCACCACTAAAAATACCCTAGCCTCGCCCCTGTCTCAGACCCTCGCCGCTTGCGTGCGCTGCAGTGACTTCACGGGCTACCGTTGCATTGTGGGGAATGTAGTGTTTGTGGGTGCAAAACACCATCGGGCGGCTGTGGCCTGCGGGCCGGTTCTAATAGTAATTAAATATCATCCAGGGGGCCATAGATAATCAATTCGCGGGTCGGATCTGGACAGTTTATCCCCGTTTTCATGTAGTGTACCGGGATACTGCTTTTTCCGATCTTTTTGCCGTTATTTTCGTCGCTCATGCTGCTTTCAGTCTGCTCCTCTTGAACGTATATACGGAGGTAAGGCGGGAGTTTGTCGACGTCACATCAAGACGACATCAGTGATTGGTCAAATTTGCGGGAAAGTTGCGGTGATTGGCTGAAGTTGCAACACCGCCCTGAATTCGCGGGGTTTGCTTGAAATATATATGAAGTTGCAAATCGCAACATCGCAACTTTCTGGAGGGTCTGGATTATGTAGCAGAGCAGTACCTTAGAATGGTGGAAGTGAGAGCTGATAAACACCGGCTTTATTTACACTATACTGGAATAAACTGATGAAAGCAAAGCTTTCAATGCTATTTATCTCGCTTAGTACCAGTTACTACCTCGACACAAACTGACAAAAGGCTCGGCTAATAGTGTTAGCTGAGTTAACCATAAGCACTAGAAGACTGGCTGCTGGTGTACGTGCCTACAATAAAAAACAGTGATTTCAACGCGGGTTAATATAAACCCGAGTTAATTTTCATCGCGGGTTTATATATATATAGTTATACAGCTAACTACACAGCATGTATCAGCTATGAAGGATATAAAGACATTATCCTCTGTCTGTGTGGATGTTGCCTACCATTAGCAAAAGTGGATTTCTGTTTAAATTGCTGAATAAATCCCACTCAAAATTACTGTATTATGATTCACAGCAAAATTATATTTACTGTAGAATTCACCCGCCACTTGTCACGTTGAGGACCCCGGCCCTTCCCCTTTGGGCGTGTGTAAACGTGGTCCACGTGCTTTGTCTGCGTCTATGGAACTCTGTGGTGAAGGCTATGTCGTGTGATAATGTGTATCACCTGTGAATCGTCTCGTAATCACATGGGGCTAATGTAGTTTGTCTATTTAATGTGTGCTCGCGCGGTGTCCTGTGCTCGTCAATGTCTAGGTTTACACGTTGCTGTGTGTATGAAAGTTGTTTGTTGCTCGTGCGCTATTGCGCAATATCTGTTAAAATAAACGAAGTGACGTCAATCCAGAGGATTCCGTGTCTTGTCCTTCGTGACAGCCCGAACGTCACAGATTGACGAGCCTTAGAGACACAAAGAAAGGGAAAAAATGCCAGGCAACAAGGCAAAGTCAAGGAAGGGCAAGAAGCCCTGCACGCGGCATCGCCGCGCGTCTTCCTCCCCCCTGCGCCGCGGCTCCACGCCAACTCAGGCGCAGATGAAGCGGGACCCCGAGTGCGCCTACCTGCTGTGCGCGGCTCGGGAGACCTCCATACCAGGGTTGGCAGAGGAGTACCGCAAGACAGCGGCGCGGGTGTGGCAAGAACGACACGCCGCGCCTCCCAGAGAGCTCTCGCCCATACGGGTTAGCGTCCCCGACCTATACGGGAGAGGGACGACACCAGAGGGCGAGCTCGAGGGGGACTCCTCCCCGCACCATAAGACCATGCCCACGCTGGAGCAGCTGGAGACAGACCCGGTCTGTGCGTCCCTGCTGCGGTCTGCTCGGGAGCAGGACAACCCTGAGAAGGCGGAGAGGCTCCGCCAGGTGGCGGTGCGGATCTGGGGTACAGAATACCCACCTTTCTCCCCTTTGTGGGTGGGCTCCTTAGAGCAATGTGCGACAGAGGGGACCCCCGAGGGTGAGTTCGGGAGTGGGGACTCCCTGTGCGAGGAGGAGGAGGAAGATGAGGGCGAAGAACCCGCTCCCTCGGTGTGCGACGCCTCCACCGTAGACTACGGTGGAGAGGAGGAGGAAGCCTACCCTCCGTCTGTGTGTGACGCATCCACCGTAGACTATGGTGGGGAAGGAGAGGACTACCCTCCCTCTGAGAGCGAGGCTGCCACCGATGACTACGGTGAACAGGAGGGGGAGGAGTCGGAGGACGAGGATTACCTTCCTCCGCCCGTGTGCCCCTCTCACACCACAGGGGAGGATGGGGAGTACCCATCGGCGGAGGGCTCCTACACCACAGAGGGAGAGGTTAGCCCTCCCCCCTCGGAGAGGTCTGCAGAGACTATGAAGGGGAAGTGGACTCCTTCTTCCGATCGCTCCGGCGACAGTGAGATGGACTGTTCCAGGGGTGGCAGCCCGGTGCAGCCCATGGAATGGAGCCGGAGAGAAGAGGAAGAGGAAATGGAGACGGAAGGGGACCTCCCGCACAGCCCGGTCGGCACGTCCGCCAGCCGCGCTGCTTCAGGCGCGTACGCCAGCCGCGCTGCTCCAGGCGCGTACGCCAGCCGCGCTGCTCCAGGCGCGTACGCCAGCCGCGCTGCTCCAGGCGCGTACGCCAGCCGCGCTGCTCCAGGCGCGTTCGCCAGCCGCGCTGCGCCCTGCGGAGGGTCCGCAGCAAAGGCTGGAGGAGGAAAGTCTCCCGCAGCGCCTGCAGCTCCCGACCTCTCTCCTCTCCTGGCTCTCCTCCTGGCGCGTAGCCTGGCGCCCATGTCGTGTGTGTGTGTTCCATTGTTTGTGAGTCTTCCCGTATGTGTACCGAATCCCCTTTTTCCGTGTGTGCCTATGTGTGTAAGCGTGCCTGTGTGTGTATTCGTGTCTGTACCGTTGCATGTGTCTAACGTCTTCTCCCCGGTCTTCCCAGGGAGGTGGTGCTAGGTGATTCGTGACGGACGCTTCGCCGAGGGCGGTTAACCCCCAGACGCAGGACTGAGCGCGTCGGATCCGCCCATCGTCGTGGGTTCGGGGCACTCGGTCCTGTTGGCACCCCGGGACGGGTAGTGCCCTTGGAGGGGGCGTCTGTCACGTTGAGGACCCCGGCCCCTCCCCTTTGGGCGTGTGTAAACGTGGTCCACGTGCTTTGTCTGCGTCTATGGAACTCTGTGGTGAAGGCTATGTTGTGTGATAATGTGTATCACCTGTGAATTGTCTCGTAATCACATGGGGCTAATGTAGTTTGTCTATTTAATGTGTGCTCGCGCGGTGTCCTGTGCTCGTCAATGTCTAGGTTTACACGTTGCTGTGTGTATGAAAGTTGTTTGTTGCTCGTGCGCTATTGCGCAATATCTGTTAAAATCAGTGTTGTATAAAGTATTAGAGACCCATACTTGAGTAAAAGTACAAGTACTCTATCAAAAAATTGACTTGAGTAGAAGTTGAAGTGTTCTTTAAAAATTTTACTTAAGTAGAAGTACAGAAGTATTCGGCATTTTTTGTACTTAAGTAGTGCAAGTAGTTTATTCTAAAATTTATTTTAGAATAAGGGTGAGCCTACTAAGGGTGAGCCTACTGCCCTGCATTTACCCTCAATAAATGCCCTTACCCTATAAAAACACGACACTATAAAAATGGGCACATGATTAGTCAGCATGAAAAGAGACATGGCTTACTGTTGCTAAAAACACATCGGCTTTATGATTGCCAGCTAATGTTAAGTGAACACTGCAGCACGTCATGAACATAATTAGGTTAGTTATTAGCTAATTATGTTAGCTCAAGCTGGCGTGTCACCAGTACATTATATTTATAACTTACATTAATGTGTTTCTTCAAGTTCGAAGGTGAATTTTTGAAGGCCAATATTTCACCCTCTTTAGGGAGGCAGAGATGGCACATGAATTCCACCTTCTAACTTCGCACGCACAAAAATCGAGACTTGCATGACCGCATGCGTGGCCAATGCGCATGGAGCCACCGAGATTGCGTCATTTTTGCCACGCGGACCCTTGCGGCAGTCACGACGTGTCAAGTGAACCTAGATTACGAAACTCAAGTGTTCAGTGAAGGCAGCAGCAGAGTAAACGAGACGCGACCGGAGCATGCGCAGTTTTCTCATAAAACAGCTTGATCCGGTGACAGCGCCAGCTAACATGTTTATAATTGTAACGAGTAACTATACAGCACGTAAAAAATGTATCGGAGTAAAAGTATTAAACTGATGGAAAATATGTAGTGAAGTAAAAGTGGAAGTAGGAGAAAAAAATAATACTCCAGTAAAGTACAGATACAGCATTTTAGTACTTAAGTACAGTAGTGAAGTAGTTCTACTTCGTTACTATACAACTCTGGTTAAAATAAACGAAGTGACGTCAATCCAGAGGATTCCGTGTCTCGTCCTTCGTGACAGCCCGAACGTCACACCACTGAATTTTAACCATGATGCTTTGCAGATTTACAGTAACATGCTGTAAACAGGTTCTACAGTAAGAATTTGATCATTTACAGTAATAATGCTGTGAAAACTACAGTAACGTGCTGTAAGCAGGTTCTACAGTAAGAATTTGATCATTTGTAATAATAATAATAATAATAGAATTTTATTTATAAGCGCCTTTCAAGATACACAAGGACACTTTACAAGGGAGTAAGCAACAATTGTTTATATAAAGCTAAAAAGGATTAGAATAAATCACAAACAGTTTAAATCATTAAATCATTAAATAACTAAAAGCATTAAAAAGAAGCAGCAGATGAGAAAAGAGACACACACATACGCACATATACATAAACACATACACATGTAGACCTACATATTTAAGAAGGCAATACTAAAAAGGTAAGTTTTTAAGAGCTTCTTAAAAGTAGTGGGGATGTACATGTGCGGAGGTACAGGGGGACGGAGTTCCATAACTTAGGACCAACAACACTAAATGCTCTTCCACCATACGTGTTGAGTTTAGGACCAACAACACTAAATGCTCTTCCACCATACGTGTTGAGTTTAGGACCAACAACACTAAATGCTCTTCCACCATACGTGTTGAGTTTAGGACCAACAACACTAAATGCTCTTCCACCATACGTGTTGAGTTTAGGACCAACAACACTAAATGCTCTTCCACCATACGTGTTGAGTTTAGGACCAACAACACTAAATGCTCTTCTACCATACGTGTTGAGTTTAGGACCAACAACACTAAATGCTCTTCCACCATACGTGTTGAGTTTAGGACCAACAACACTAAATGCTCTTCCACCATACGTGTTGAGTTTAGGACCAACAACACTAAATGCTCTTCTACCATACGTGTTGAGTTTAGGACCAACAACACTAAATGCTCTTCCACCATACGTGTTGAGTTTAGGACCAACAACACTAAATGCTCTTCCACCATACGTGTTGAGTTTAGGACCAACAACACTAAATGCTCTTCTACCATACGTGTTGAGTTTAGGACCAACAACACTAAATGCTCTTCCACCATATGTGTTGAGTTTTGCAGTGCGTACGGATAGAAGGTGAGCATCTGCAGACCGAAGTGAGCGTGATGGTGTATATGTAGAGAGTAAGCCAGAAAGGTAACAAGGAGCCAAACCATGCAGGGATTTAAAAACCAAAAGCAGTATTTTATACTGAATACGGTAATGAACCGGAAGCCAGTGCAGGTCTTTTAATATGGGGGTAATGTGTTCCCCTGTCCTGGTGCGCGTGAGTAGTCTAGCTGCCGAATTCTGGACATACTGCAACTTCTTGAGGCTACTCATAGGTAGCCCAATTAAAACAGAGTTACAGTAGTCAAGTCTAGAAGTAATAAAAGCATGTATAAGTGTCTCCGCCACTGAGTCAGTAAGAGAGGGGCGCAGTCTGGCGATGTTTTTAAGATGGAAAAAGGCTATTTTGGTGACATTCTTTACGTGCGCATCCAGAGAGAGTGTGGAGTCTAAAATAACACCCAAATTGCGAACCTGTGCCACCGAGGATGTGACGAAACCAGGAAGAGATATAGTTGGTTGGCCAATCTTCATGAGTGTGGAGGGTGATGCCACAAGAATGGCTTCGGATTTATTACTGTTCAGTTTCAGGAAGTTGTTATTCATCCATCTTTTAATGTCAACTAAACAGCTAACCAATGCTTCAGGAGGCAATGGGTCAGAAGGCTTTGTGCTGATGTATATTTGTGTGTCATCTGCATAGCAATGGAACTGAAGACCATGTTGTCGGATGATATCACCAAGTGGAAGCATGTAGATGATAAAAAGAAGGGGGCCGAGAACTGAACCCTGAGGGACACCGTAGGAGTGAGACAAAGTGTCTGATCTAAAACCTTCCAGTGAAACGAACTGCTGCCTGTCCGTGAGGTATGACCGGAACCAGGCCATTGCCATGTCGGTGATCCCAGTCCAGGATTCCAGTCTGTGGAGCAATGTGTCATGACAGACAGTATCGAATGCTGCAGTAAGATCAAGGAGGACAAGGATGTTCACTAGTCCAGAATCAGCGGCCAGCAGTAGGTCATTCATGACTCTTACCAGGGCAGTTTCAGTACTATGATTCGTTCTAAAACCAGATTGAAATTGTTCAAAGAGGTTGTTAGAGATGAGATGTTCTTTAAGTTGAACAGAAACTACACGCTCGAGCACCTTACTCAGGAAAGGCAGGTTAGATATGGGACGGTAGTTATTAAAATCATCAGGGGTAAGTCCTGGCTTCTTTAGTACAGGAGTAATAGCGGCCAGCTTTAAACTGAGAGGAACTGAACCAGAGCTGAGAGAAGCATTAATGATCTTGGTGATCGGTGAACAGACATGCTTTAACCAGATGAGTAGGCAGGGGGTCAAGGACACAAGTGGTTGCTCTTGATCCCTTAATAAGCCTGGTAACAAAACTCTCTTCCACAGGGTGAAAAGCGGAAAGAACATTATATACTTTAGGTTGTGATTTAGAGGAGTCCAAGTGGCAGGTGATATGTTGAAATTCTGAGTGAATATTACTGACTTTCCTGGTAAAGAATGACAAAAATTCACTACAGAGAGATGAGGAGGGGGTTAATGGAAACTTACTAGCGGGCTGCAGCAATTTATTTATTGTGGAGAACAGGGCTCTGGGATTTCCCTGGCAATTAGCAATGTTGGAGGAATGAAAATCTGCCTTAGCCGTCTTCAACGCAGTTTTATATTCAAGAATATGATCGTTATAAGCAACTGCATGGACGGTCAATTTCGTTTTTTTGCTAAGACGCTCCAGTTGCCGGCCTCTAGCTTTCATTAACCTGAGCTCAGGAGTAAACCAAGGGGCAGAGTGACGGAAAGTCACAACCCGTGTCTGAAGAGGAACATGGAGATCAAGTGTGGCTGAGACCATGTTATTATAGTGATCGACCAGGACTTCAGGAGACGACAGGATCGGAGGAATTGTGAACTGGCCTAGCGTATTCATAAGAGCAAGAGGGCTGGCAGTTCTAAAATTCCTAAAAGTAATGCTGCGAGGTGTATGCATTCTCTTGGAAGGGAGTGATAGCGGTAGATAAAATACAACAGCTCCATGATCAGAAACATTAAATTCTGTAACCTGCAAATTAGATGGAGAAATACAGGGGGTAGTACAGACAAGGTCCAGAATATGACCATGAGAGTGAGTGGCTGAGGCTACATGTTGAGTGAGATCAAAACAATGCAGTAGGTTAAGAAGATCAGCAGAGTGAGCACATTGACTGGAGTCCATATGAATGTTAAAATCACCCAATACTAACACAGAAGGAAACAGAGGAGAGTGCAAGGCTAGCAGTTCTGACAGAAAGAGCGGTATTATTTACAGTAATAATGCTGTGAAAACTACAGAAATTTATTACAGTGTAGTGTATTGCGCGAACATAACCATGTTTAGACTCGTGACGTTTACGTAATTTGTAATTAGGTGCAGTTTGTGTGTTTTTAGAGTACAATTGGAATTTCTCTGAGCTATTTTAAATGGAATAGCTATAAACAGCTGATTTTAAGGCCTGAGCTACTAATTATCGATGATTCATATGTTACACTAAGAACATGGGTACACACACACCTTTATTAAAGCGTTGTTTAGTATATTAATAACTTTTATTAAAGGTGTGTGTGCTGATTCATACATATTCATATGTCCCTCTGCCTGTTTGATTAATATGTGACCTGTAGTGGATCTGTACTCTCCTTTTCAGTCATGCAAGTTACTTTATAAATGCTTACTGTATTTCAAAGGGCACATTCTGGGATTTCCAGTGATATGGTAGATATACAGTGCAAATGTCACGATACGGCGGGCCCCCTACTGGTCGCCCCCGTTCACAGCGGCAGCTGTCCTGTCAATCATGGCGTTGTGTTCGTCCCTCGGGTGGGCGGAGCCCGTGATCCGTCTCACCTGAGGATCGTTTGTTTGTCTATATGTGTCTTGTCTTTGTACCAGTTGACCGCTGGTTATTATATCCTTAATTCGGATCAGTTCACAGGTTTTGGTTTGCGCACTTTTCATATTAAACCATCCTTTTTCCCTGAGACTCGGCGTGATCGCTTCCATTTATGTTTGCTCACCCTGCCCGTCACAGCTATCCATAAATATTTGGATGATGAAGATAAAATAGTTGTTTTCTTCATGGCTTTTATAACTTGAAAGGGAAAAAACAAACAGAATTAACTTTTCTAATCCTTCCAACATTTCCAATGATTGGTTCATCTGTTAAACTATATCTTTATTTAATACTTTTGATTTGTACATGTGAAAATAAATTTAAAATATAGAACAATACAACTGGATAGAACTGTTTTATGTCATTTTTTATACCATTACTCAATAGTACTCAGTTAACTTATCAATCAAATCAAACACTTGTCATTTACATTTTATGGCATTTGGCAGACGCCCTTAGCCAGAGCAACTTACATTTTATCTCATTTTTATAAGTGAGCAATTGAGGGTTAAGGGCCTTGCTCAGGGGCACCTCAGTCATGGCCTCAGGTCTGGGAAGCGAACCCACGACCTTCCGGTCACAAGACCAGTTCCCTAACCACCAGGCCATGACTGCCTTTTTTTGATTGTCAATCAAAAAGAAAAAATACACATCTTGTTAAGCATAGGATGATATACACAAAACATGAACAATTACAAAATGGCAAAGTTCCCTGTCTTACAGGTAGGCAGAGCCTTCAGGGCCTGTGGATTCTTAGGGCCAGTAAGGACACAGAAGATTTGATACCAACACCCTTAAGAAAAATTACGTTTCAATCTTTACATTACTATGTATGCTTAAGAGTGATACAGTGTACACAGTGTGTAACTATGAACTAGCCATGTTAACAAAATCATATTTGGGTGACTTGATAAGTGAATCCATGTCTATATTCTTCTTTGATGGATGTTAAAACATAGAAAGAGAAATGCATTGGGGAATTTGGAGTAACTGAGGGGTTGGGTTCTACATGTTACTCTGCCAGACCTCTACAGCAGAAGAACCTTCACCATGATGACAGCTGCTTCCTGGGGTGTGTGTTTTAATCATGCAGGGAGAATCTTCAGAGAGTTTGTGCTTTTATTTAAGAAATATGGGTAAAAATTTTTTGTGAGTTTAAATGTGAAGGTGTATAAGTGCTGAGTGTCTGTGTGGGAAAACGTCACCCGATTTTTGTCCCAGTTAACGTTCACACAGAGCTTCTTGAATGTTGGATTTTTCATGAGCGTTTTATTGTGATTATAAATGCTGTTACCTTGTCTGCACAAACAGTAGAAGCCGTCCTCTGGGATTGCAGTGCAATACTCCTGTCTTAAAACGGTCTCCTCCGCCACGCCCACTGCCCAATCATCACTGCCTCCAACCTCCACCACCCAGCTGTGTATGCCTGAGCTGATGCCCACAGATCCCAGAACCCCTGGATATGCACTCATCCTCTCCGGGTTGCCTGGGAGACGAACTTTCGGGTCAGAATATGCCACCATGCTCAGGTCCTCCGACAGAATGAGAGAAGAGTTGCCAGTGTTTGGATCGAGAACCACTGGGACTTCAGGAGAAAGAAAAAAGGTTGATTTGAGCTGAATGGAGTTGGATGTACTGCATCTCCCTGCATAGCTTGTGCTCAATGACAACATTAGACAGTGAACTGTGACTGTGAAGGCCATTTGAGTACAGTGAACTCATTATTGTGTTCAAGAAACCAGTCTGAGATGATTTGTGCTTTATGACATGGCACATTATCCTGCTGGAAGTAGCCATCAGAAGATGGGTACACTGTGGTCATAAAGGGATGGACATGGTCAGCAACAATACTCAGGTAGGCTGTGGCATTGACACGATGCTCAATTAGTAGTTATGGGCCAAAAATGTGCCAGGAAAATATCCCCCACACATTGCACCAGCACCACCAGCCTGAACCATTGATAAAAGCCAGGATGGATCCATGCTTTCATGTTGTTGATGCCAAATGTTGACCCTACCATTCGAATGTCACGGCAGAAATCGAGACTCATCAGACCAGGCAATGTTTTTCCAATTTTTTATTGTTCAATTTTGGTTAGCCTGTGTGAATTGTAGCCTCAGTTACCCCCAGTGTGGTCTTCTGCTGCTGTAGCCCATCCACTGTTGTGTGTTCAGAAATGCTCTTCTGCATGCATTGGTTGTACCGACTGGTTATTTGAGTTACTATTGCCATTCTATCAGCTCAAACCAGTCTGGCCATTCTCCTCTGACCTCTGGCATCAACAAGGCATTTGCACCCACAGAACTGCCACTCACTGGAATTTTGTTTCTGTAAACCCTACAGATGATTGTACATGAAAATCCCTGTAGATCAGCAATTTCTCAAATACTCAGACCAGCCCATCTGGCACCAACAACCATAAGTGACATTCAACCATAAGTGACATTCAAAATCACTTAATTCACCTTTCTTCCCCATTCTGATGCTCAGTTTGAACTGCAGCAGATCGTCTTGGCCATGTCTATATGCTTAAATACACTGAGTTGCTGTCATGTGATTGGCTGATTTGACATTTGCGTTAATGGGCAGTTGGACAGGTGTACCTAATAAAGTGGCCGGTGAGTGTATAATGCACATTTATTTAGCATAACCAATGCAAATGATTAAAAAATAAAGAGTGTGAATTTTAATATAGAAGAATAACAAATTAAAGACATCTGGTCATGAAGAGGCTGCATGTTTGAACAAACATCACAACCTTGTGTTGTGATTGATGGTGTTGACAGGGTAAAACTTAGATTCTCACTGTAAGGACACCTCTCTCATCTCTCTCTCTCTCTGTGTCTCACACTCCCATGGTCATGTACAGATATACTCACAGTAAGGACAACTCTCTCATCTCTCTCTCTCTCTGTGTCTCACACTCCCATGGTCATGTACAGATATACTCACAGTAAGGACACCTCTCTCATCTCTCTCTCTCTCTGTGTCTCACACTCCCATGGTCATGTACAGATATACTCACAGTAAGGACACCTCTCTCATCTCTCTCTCTCTCTGTGTCTCACACTCCCATGGTCATGTACAGATATACTCACAGTAAGGACACCTCTCTCATCTCTCTCTCTCTCTGTGTCTCACACTCCCATGGTCATGTACAGATATACTCACAGTAAGGACAACTCTCTCATCTCTCTCTCTCTCTGTGTCTCACACTCCCATGGTCATGTACAGATATACTCACAGTAAGGACACCTCTCTCATCTCTCTCTCTCTCTGTGTCTCACACTCCCATGGTCATGTACAGATATACTCACAGTAAGGACACCTCTCTCATCTCTCTCTCTCTCTGTGTCTCACACTCCCATGGTCATGTACAGATATACTCACAGTAAGGACACCTCTCTCATCTCTCTCTCTCTCTGTGTCTCACACTCCCATGGTCATGTACAGATATACTCACAGTAAGGACAGATGTCCTTCATCTTCTGCCACACACTGTATCTCAGGTTTCCCAGGTGTCTGGCCACGTCAATCAGAGATCCTGGAACCACTGCTGGATCTGGCACTGAGTACATAGCTCTGGAAAACATACACACTACTGTTCCTACATTTGATTCAATCAGATTTTGGTACTTTGAAAATATGGTTTTCTATACAACATTCCTATTTACCTCTGACTTGTTTTCTTGAAGTCCTATATATTAATAAATAAATTTATAAAGTGATTATTGGTTAGTTATTCTATTCCATGTTATTCAACTGACATACATGTCACATATGTCATAAGAATCTTACCTGTAGAAGCAAGAAATCATTCTCTAGGATCTCCTTTACTTCACTGATCCTTTCACTTATGTCCTTGATCTGTTTGTTTAGATGGTCCATCTCGTCCTTTATCACCTGTCTCTTCACCCTCTCTTCCTCCCTTAGTGTAGCTATCCTGGCCTGCTCTTCCTCTCTTAGGAACTGGTGAAGCTTTTTAAACTCGTCCTTGATATGCTTCTCTGTTTGCTGCACCTGAGTCTGTCATCAAGAGGGAGTTAGTTTGTTCATTTGTTTGTTTTGTTTTGTTTAAAACAAACATTTGTTTATTTGTTTGATACCACCCTTTCCCCAGCAAGCTCCAGATGATGACCTACCTTGAAATGTGCAGCCAACTGGTCACTGATGTCTTTAATGTCTTTGAAAACTTTACATTTCGTTTCCAAGCATGTTAGGTGATGCTGAAGGTTTTTCTATTGAAAGCCACAATGGTTCATCATGTAACAATTTTTAAAAACAAATCAAGAGAAACAGAAAAGTGTTAATTTCCCAAAAACGTTGTAGTACAAATGTAATTTTAAAGAGCTAACATTCCCAGTATATATTTCCATTTATATCATGGAATTTGTCTTAACAGTAAAATTCTATTTGAATATTTACATTTGATACAATTCTAAATATCACTCCAATCAGATTTACTATGACTAATAAAAATGATTTTATGCTTGGATATGTTCACCTGAGTGCATTTTCATAAAGATTTTTACTTTCACTTTACTAGATTTCCTTTACTATACTTTACTAGATTTCCTTTAATATACTTTACTAGATTTCATTTAAGGGTTTCTGTATTTTTGTCCATGTTCTGCTGACATGGTACAGAGGAAATCACACTCAGTGGTCTTGAAGCACACTGGCACATACCTTGAGTGGATCTGCAGCTTTCTGTAATGAGCAGAAACAATGGTTTTGATGTTGGTTGGCAACACACTCGACACACACCAGCTTCTGATCATCCTCACAGAACAAGCTCAGTTTCTGAAAGTGGACTGAGCACAACAGTGCCTGCGAGGACGAGTCCTCATAACTTCTCTGCTGTAAGTAAGACTGGCAGGCATTTCTCAGAGCGTGATCAGGCAGGAGATTGCCTTCGGGAGACGCCTGTCTGCACACCGGACACTCTCTCCTGTTGCTGCTAGTCCAGCTCATGCGCACACACGCGCTACAGAAACTGTGGGAGCACGACAGGATCACGGGTATGGAGCTATTATAGTGTCACCAGAACCTGAACCTGAAATCATTATTACTTGGAAAAAACAGTCTGTAAAATCCTCGCAGGTATGCAAAAATTCGAGTTAAAATTCAGGTTCAGGTCGAAATTCAGGTTCGGGTCGCAATTCAGGTTCGGGTCGCAATTCAGGTTCGGGTCAAAATTCAGGTTCGGGTCGTAATTCAGGTTCGGGTCGAAATTCAGGTTCGGGTTGTAATTCAGGTTCAGGTCGAAATTCAGGTTCGGGTTGAAATTCAGGTTCAGGTTGAAATGCGGTTCATCCGGGATACGTAGGATGAGCAAACAAACTCAGAGCTAATCGAACTGCATCTGGCCAATCACAAAACATATCAGAGGTCATTAAGAGGCGCGTCTTTCTGCTAAATTTCCTGTAAGAGTGCGGTCCCTGTTTGGCGTGTAAGTAGCATGTAAGCAGCACGAAAGTGACCACTGTGCCACCCAGAAATGGCACCTTGTGGCAGCTGCCACATAATCGTGGCACTTAGTGTGACCAGTGCTGCGTGACTGTGGTCTCCGTTGTCCAGAAACGCCGCCTGCCTCTGCTGACAGACATCTAAAGACTCTTGGGTGACTCTGCGTATCGGCCACTCGCTTAAAATCATCCCGACGAGCTCCGAATCGCCATTTGTTGAAATGAAGATGGTTCATAACTTTTGTTTAAAAATTATGTTGAGTGAAATACTAGCCGACATCCAGCTAGACAGCTCTATATTACTAGTTCAGAATACTGTTTAGCGATAACGTCGAATTAAGATTATAGGAGGGTACGTGAATCTACAGTGGTAGACCGTTAACGACAGCACTAAATTTAAAGGGTTTATTATTATAGTTGTATGGTTATCAGTGAATGTTCCTACACGCCATCAGCGTCATTTAAACCTCTGCGAGCGAATGGCATCGCATTTAGTATTTGTGCAATTTGTAGTATATTTCGCTTTGTATTGGTTTATATTGTTAGTCTAGATTGTCAGCCGAGCGGCTCCCGACATAATCGTTAAACAGCATCCTGAACTCGTAGTTTGGAGCTGTCGGTCAGCTCCGAATCGTTCACCCAACATAAATTAACAAACAAAAAATATAAACCATCTTCATTTTTACGAATACTACAAATGCGATGCCACTCGCTCGCAGTGGTTTAAATGACGCTGATGGCGTGATGAACGTTCACTGATGAACAATCTGTAATAAATCTGTTTTATGTTGTGACGTGGGGGTGAAGTGTTATCAGTGGGAGGACACTTGATGAGAAGAGCATTTTATATAAGGGGTTTCACATTTAACATTAAATTAACTACGTTAATATAATAGAAGACACACGGACAGCACGATCATGATGAAGCATGACTAAACTAGACGACACCACAAACCACTACAGCGACACAACACGGATTGTAAATGACAGCCTTATGTTTATTTATTTGTTTATTATTGAATATTTGATTATTCTGCTACCTCCTGTTATCGCTGAACTAAACTTTCGGCACGAGACTTTCAGCGCGAGCTCTTCAGCGCGAGTTCTTCTGTGCGCGTTCGATGTACGTTGCTCCAGAGTTTGAAAAAACACAAGAACAAACGAATTACTTGTTATATTCCTTGTTGACACTTGTGGAAGATATTTTACTGTAGTTGGCTTCGTTTTTTTGTGTTGTTGTATGTCAAATGTAAAACAAAGTTCAAACTTAGCGCCCTTGGAAGCAGAAGGAGGTAGGAAGAAAAATTGTATTAATCCAAAAGAGTGATTTATTTAATTTGAAACGAAGGGAGATGTGATTGTTGTTTTGTTTTCAGTAAGAGCTGCGGCTCATAACATAAAGTTGAGTTCATGTGCAAGTTTGCTAGGAGTGACGCATTTAAAGTTTGGACCCTGTTCTACACATTATCTATGAGGTATGGTGCTAGGGCATTTGTGTTTATTTTTTATTTTTTGCCACATTTTGTAGTTTTCACGGTGTCAAATGTCAGTGGCGAAAGGAGGAGAGAATAAAGATACACCAGTCGAAGCTCCGAGCATTGTTTGTGTGATTAATCCAAGTGGTCCGCTACACGGATGACTAAAGCGAACATACCAGAGAACGAGTACAGATAAACACGAAAACACTCAAACTTACCCGTGCACAGTGGCGTGCACAATTAGACCCCAACTCTGCCCTTTATCAACGAAAGTGCCCTTTTGAAACTTCGTTTTTTATTATTATCATTTTACTGAGGTCGGTTTGAAATGATCTTTTGAAAACCTGAGCGATTAAAAACAATGCCCTGAAATGCGCCACCACCTCGCACACACCCGACCTCTCTCTTCCTTTAACATCAGATGCGCTGCAGCAGCAGTTCAGTTCAGCGAGTGGAAGGAAGCGTCTTCAGCACAGCACACACGCTCACATAGACTTCTTCTCCCGTCCCCACCAGCCAGGTCACATACACATCAAGTCAAATCGTACCGTTTGTCCTCTAAGCCCAACGTGAAATCATTTTGTTGTGCAGTAAAATGTCTCATACAGCACCAAACTACTAAGCATTTTTAGCCGATGGTCACCTGATAAACTAGTCGCACTAGCCCAAATCAGTGATAGATAACGTGAGGACGACCACATACAAATAATTAAGGTAGAGTTTGCAAATCTATGTGTTAAGCTGAACGTTTTC
Source organism: Brachyhypopomus gauderio (assembly GCF_052324685.1). Taxonomy (NCBI): domain Eukaryota; kingdom Metazoa; phylum Chordata; class Actinopteri; order Gymnotiformes; family Hypopomidae; genus Brachyhypopomus; species Brachyhypopomus gauderio. The sequence continues at coordinate 445,932 of NW_027506888.1, forward strand.
TGTTGTATACGTTTTGTTAGGCAACATAAATTAACACATTCGTTTGTGAAAGAAGAAACGGGAAGTTCCCCATTACCTGTGAAAAATGTCCATCTGCATTCGTGTAATGACAACACTCAGTAGCCTATAACTCATTCTCGTACTTTTTGGTCTTTTTACTGTCTTAATTGTAAGCCTATATTGATTTACTAATTGCAAAATATATGCAACAATGCCTGCAGACAGTGGAGGGTAAACAGAAGTTAACTGAAGGACAATGACTATAGTTAATATTGGATATGGATTTTATCAGTTGGCGGTGTGACTTTTTCCATTGAAAACTCACGTTTAGAGAATGTTACTAATAAAAGTCAAATTTCATTCAACATGCGCTTGTAATTTTTTTATAATGAATTGTTCCACGTGCGCTAAAAAGTGCCCCCCCCCTTCCCCCCAGCACTTGCCCCCCAAAATGTCTGTGCACGCCACTGCCCATGCACACACCACATGCTCTCATACAGAACACATACTCTTTAACGATAATGTCGAATTTAGATTAGTGGTAGACAATGAGTGGCAGTAGCCGCTCGGTGGTTGATGGCTGATGCTGCGGTGTTACGTGAACTGTGGATTTTGGGGAGGTTGTTTTCTCTTTCGGTTAATTTTGGTTTAACAGGTGGATTGCCTCGGTACGGGTGGATTATGTCGGCCAATCGAAGATCGTGATTTGGATGAGGGGGAGGATATTCGGCTTCATAATCTGCATGACGGAGTTGCTGGAAGTTGCCGGGAGGCGACGCGAGCATTTATTGCCTTTACGGTTGTGTGTGACTTTTGAGAAACTGTAGCTCATGATTCTCATGTGAGAGGTGAGGGTTTGTGCGATAGCTTTTGTCATGAATAGCGTTGTGAAAATCGCCACCATGGAGTAAGAACGTAGTAGCATGTGCACAATTATATAGACACCCATGCAGGGATATTTTATAAGAAACACCAGTATAGAGGCGGGCACCGTGTATGTATATTTGTTTGAGATTATCGTCGTAGATATATTTTCTTTATTTATGTTAGTAAGGTGTGAGTCTTGCTTTGTTAACTTAGTGTAGTATATTTTGTTTGTTTCTTTTCTTTGGTGCCGTCTACTGCTCCTTTCCTTGGTTGGTTTATGGTCAATCGTGTATTTTTGTACGTACGTGTCTGTTCAGTGTTTTGCTGCGTAGAAAAGGCTCTTCTACCCATTACCACTCTGCAGTAAAGCGTTTTCTTACGTATCCGTCTGGTTTTCGCGTTCTTCTTTAATTTCATCTTGTCCACTACGCACATGCTACTACCCCACACCCCAAACCTAGACCCATGACATCGTGGGGTCGTAACAGACGTAATCTAGACTAACAATATAAACCAATACAAAGCGAAATATACTACAAATTGCACAAATACTAAATGCGATGCCATTCGCTCGCAGAGGTTTAAATGACGCTGACGGTGTGTAGGAACATTCACTGATAACCATACATCTATAATAATAAACCCTTTAAATTTAGTGCTGTCGTTAACGGTCTACCACTGTAGATTCACGTACCCTCCTATAATCTTAATTCGACGTTATCGCTAAACAGTATTCTGAACTAGTAATATAGAGCTGTCTAGCTGGATGTCGGCTAGTATTTCACTCAACATAATTTTTAAACAAAAGTTATGAACCATCTTCATTTCAACAAATGGCGATTCGGAGCTCGTCGGGGTGATTTTAAGCGAGTGGCCGATACGCAGAGTCACCCAAGAGTCTTTAGATGTCTGTCAGCAGAGGCAGGCGGCGTTTCTGGACAACGGAGACCACAGTCACGCAGCACTGGTCACACTAAGTGCCACGATTATGTGGCAGCTGCCACAAGGTGCCATTTCTGGGTGGCACAGTGGTCACTTTCGTGCTGCTTACATGCTACTTACACGCCAAACAGGGACCGCACTCTTACAGGAAATTTAGCAGAAAGACGCGCCTCTTAATGACCTCTGATATGTTTTGTGATTGGCCAGATGCAGTTCGATTAGCTCTGAGTTTGTTTGCTCATCCTACGTATCCCGGATGAACCGCATTTCAACCTGAACCTGAATTTCAACCCGAACCTGAATTTCGACCTGAACCTGAATTACAACCCGAACCTGAATTTCGACCCGAACCTGAATTACGACCCGAACCTGAATTTTGACCCGAACCTGAATTGCGACCCGAACCTGAATTGCGACCCGAACCTGAATTTCGACCTGAACCTGAATTTTAACTCGAATTTTTGCATACCTGCGAGGATTTTACAGACTGTTTTTTCAAGTAATAATGATTTCAGGTTCAGGTTCTGGTGACACTATAATAGCTCCATACACGGGCTCCCTAAAGACTTCGAAACACACGGGACAAGAGAGATCCTGCTCTAATGTAGCGATAGCAGACGCCATTGCACTGAAATGAAACCAAGAAGACATTATTAGCACTTTAATCACTCCACCATGAAGCACATATACATTTTGAAAAGTTTGCAAAGTTGTGTTAATTAGAACGCAAATACATTTTAAACAATTACCTGCTACAACAATCATAAAGCTCTTGATGTCCGTGCTTCGCGACCGTTTAAGGAACATTAACAATCATACGGAAGTGTTATGAGGAAAAGATTACAGTCAATCCCGTCACACCGCCTTTACGAAAGCTGGGAGCTAAGTCTGACTGTGCAAACCCCACTTGTTAGAGGTCTCACTCTTATTGAATGATTCCTATGATACTTCTACTTACAATAAAGTAATGGATTATGTTTTACATTATCGTAAGGACGTTACAGTTGCTGAAGTTTATGGAATGTTCTGCGATCGCCGCGTGCCGAGAACAGGCGTGTTTTACTGGAGTTATGAGAGGAGAGTGTGAGGGAGGCCTGGCGATATTTTGTGTTCATTGCATATACAGATGAAAGGAAATGAAACTAGTGATGTGTCGTTCGCGAACGATCCGGTTCTAAGAGCCGGCTCTTTGAAGTGAACGATTGGAACCGGCTCCACAATGGGAGCCGTTTTAGGATCCTATTTGGGAGCCGCTTTTTCCTTCAGTATTGCGCTTGTGCTCTGCAAGTGCCAGTTTTTTTCCAACATCGTTTTTATTTGTCCTTCGGTGCCTCGCTGTCTCTCCCTCTCCTTGCACGTATTGCTCTGTTTCTGCCAGTGGTAGAGAGCGGAGAGTTTATTTCCTCAGTCTGTGCATAAGCATACTTGGCGCGTCGACCAGCGCGAGGGTCCGTGCGCCGAAAATGACGCAATCGCGGTGGCTCCGCCCCTGCGTGAGGACCGCCGTGAGAAGCGAGGTCGTGCACCTCTTCAGCGCAATGAACAAAGTTATGTATGCCGGGTTCCAGGCCCGTTGACAGTCTTGCTGGGGCCCGGGACAAGAAAGTTTCATGTACTAGTCTTCAAACTTTATTTGGATTATGTTACGGGTTTTGCGTTGGTGCACTTTATTCATTAACTCCTACATTTTCAATGAGACTGTGTGATCGCGTCCTTCTTTTACTTTACTTGCTGAGCTTAATTTCTACAATGGTTTTAATATTCAAAGGCTCTACAGCAGGGGTCGGCAACCTATGGCACGCGGGCACGCAAGGCATAATCAGTGGCACGTGACACGCTGGACCAGCATCAGCAAAAAAATTAATCATGGCTCTTCTAATGTTTTTATTCAGCTACTTTTGTGCAAGAATGGCATATACTTCTTTAAAGAGCTTCTCCGTGCAGTTTCCGCCTTCATTTGGCAGATCTGTTAAGATGATTGGCTGCAGTAAAAAATAATTGACAGCTAACTCTGGCTGATAATTGGCTTAATAAAAATTGATTGACAACAAAAGTCTAATATCTGATTGGCTGCAGTCGAAAATGATTGACACATGCTCCGCCCTTTACCCACGCCCACCGGGGCTCCGGCCTGCAGCACCTTCTCTACAGCCCCGGATCCCTCCCTTCTGTGACGTGTCTACGTGTGGTTTAATCCGGTGATGTCCTTATATGTACTTCCGCATGTGTGCCAGTGCCCAACACTGCCCATCATTCGTGTCCCCTGTCTCACGTCAAAACATGTATGAGGGAAACATAGTGTGGTTTCCACTTTATTTTCAAACGTGGACAAGCACTTTGGTCTGGCTCTGAGGACGTCTACACTGGAGGAGATATTCCAGTGCTCCCTACCGTGGCAGTGGTACATACAGTATGTGTCTCTGAGATCATGATGCATGGACAACAAGACAGGCTATGATAGCAAAATCACAGACCGACTGGTCTTCCCCAAGTCTTTCCCATCATACAAGGAACAGTATATAGCCAATATTTCCCTTGATTTTGTCATTTGTATCATGGTGCCAAATTGATAGAAATTCAGCAGTGATGAGCCAGAAACATGTATCGATCTTCAAATCCTATTTATTTGTGAATGTGGAGTATCATGAGAGGATATTATCATCAAAAACGCTCCATTCATATGAAAGAACTCTTTACTAATATTCACATGGATTTGAAAGTAGGATTTTCCCTCCAAGTGCCTTCACGACAGCCTACACATGATATTTTTCACCACAAGGGGGCAGAAGCAGCATTTAAAACTCAGTAATGAATAAATTTTACAAGAAGTATTTAAAACTTTCAATTACATCAACAGAGTCTCTTTCTTCTGGTTAGTTATTTCCCACCAGTGTCAATTACCTTTTTGGTTTCAACATTGCATCTTTTGTTTATTCTGAAGAGCAGTGGTGGACAGTATGTGATTTATATTTATTTATTTATAGTTTGTGCATTTGCATTTTGGTGTCTTTTTGATTCCACCCACACCCATTTGCACTCCACTGTTCTAGGAAATAAGATCATGTCCATGACTCTGAAGTCAGAGAATGCTGGATGCACTAACAAGCACATGATGCACTCTTAGACTAGGGCTGCCCACCTCTCTGGGCACGTGTGCACCACAGCCCCCTAGTGATCACTAGTGTGTGTGCGTGTTCTCCCACAGATGGGAAAATGTGGAGGACTCATTTTGATTGGGGTGAAAATCACAATTGACAATACTTAACTAGATTAACTTCCAATCACAGTGTCTGGCAGAGGCAATGTCCAATCAAAGTGTCCATCAGGGCCAGTGTTGTCTTGCCACCTTTGGCTAAATCTCAGAGATAGGTTTACAGTGGTGAAGAGGACGGGTACCATTCATCACTTTTTACTGCTGTGTCCTGTAGAATCTGAGTGTCCTTCAATAAAAATAATTCAATAAAAATAACAACTTACAGTACTTTGACTTTTGATAGTTAATTTAATATAAAGTATTTTACAGTATTTAGATTGATTATTATTATTATTATTATTATTATTATTATTATTATTATTATTATTATTATTATTATTATTATGTTTTCACTTAAGGAAAGGATGTGTGTACTTTAGCTACCACTGGTCAACCAGAACAGTTTGACTGCATTTGCCTTTGTGCTGGTCTGTGTGTTGGCATCATCACATGGTTATCTCCCTCAGCCATCTGGGTCAGGGGAGAGTGATGTGGGACTCTCTCTCTCTCACACACACACACACACACACACCCACACACACACACACACAGAGAGAGAGAGAGAGAGAGAGAGAGAGAGAGAGAGAGAGAGAGAGGGAGAGAGAGAGAGAGAGAGAGAGAGAGGGAGAGAGAGAGAGAGAGAGAGAGAGAGAGGGAGGGAGAGAGAGAGAGAGAGAGAGAGGGAGAAAGAGAGAGAGAGAGAGAGAGAGAGAGAGGAGGATAGCACCTGAGGACACAATGAGATGTTTGTACCCTAAGGTTAGAAAGTGAAGAAGCAAGCAATACTACATTCTAATCATGCTTCTCTCCTCTAAGTCTTCACCTATCTCTCTCTCTCTCTCTCTCTCTCTCTTTCACAAACTGGTCATTCAGGCATTTCATAGAAAGGGCTACAGAAAACTCTTAGTTCATGTTTCTGAGGACCTTATCAAACTCTTATTAAGCAAGCCTATACAAAACCTTAATGTTAATGCTCCGTAGAACCGGTCAGGCAGAGACGCAAGAAGAGAAGCACGCGTGCACACACACACACACACATGAACACACACACATGAACACACACACACACACACACACACACACACACACATGAACACACACACACACATGAACACACACATGCCCACACACACAAGAGCACACACACATGTCCACACATACATGAGCACACACACATAAGCGCACCACAAGCAGACACACAAACTGAACGCTATAGTCAAACTATGTGAAATTCATTCTGAATAACAAATAAACTGAAGCAAAAACTTCAGGTTTGGGAAAAAAAAATCAGCATGTCCAAACATGTTTGTGTTTTTATGCATGTGTTTGTGTATGCTGTCGAGATAGCAGACACACACACACACACACACACACACTGTCTCAGGTACACAGACAAGCAGAGACAGGTGTCCCAGTGTGTGTGGTTGTAGGTGTTTGGGAGATAGTGGCACATAATTCCTGACAAGGACAGGTGAAATCCCACCTTGAACTGGAGAGACTGCCCTTATTTGATAAGCTCACAAAATATAAGTTTATTAATTATAATAAATAATTTAAATTATTAAATTAAATGACTAAACATTGGTAAGGCTAATGATATGAACATATAAAGTTCATCTCCACACACACACATATATATATATATATCTTTGTTCATGTATATATGTGTGTGTGTGTGTGTGTGTGTGTGTGTGTGTGTGTGTGTGTGTGTGCGTGTGTGTATGTGTGCGTGTGTGTATGTGTGTGTGTATGTAAATGTAGATGTCACTTGATGATTCAGTTTAATTAGAATTTTTGCTAGTATGTCTTTGCACTCTAGCTGGAGGCTCAGTTTATATCAGGTGTGTCCAAGTATCCTCAGGGCTCTCCAAACTGTCCTATACCACACCCCCTTTTAACACACACACACACACACACACACACACACACACACACACACACACACACACACACACACACACACACACACACACAAGGAGGTTGCAACGTCTTAGATAGGCAAAGCAGGTTATGCCAGGCGCAGAGGGAGACTGAAGTCAGACAGGTGAGTCTTCCATTGTGATGACTGAGCAGGTAGAGTTCACACGCTGTCTCTCTTCCCTCTGCAAGACTGCAGACTGACAAAGGAAAGTGCTCTGGAAGTCTTATCTCACAACATCACATTATTCAACCACCCAACAGGTAGGGGGGATATTATTATTATTACATTTATACTACCGCACAGTTCACTGGTTTTACGTATTTGAAATGTGATTAAGACTTAAGGTCACTTGTACCAAACATGGTCTAGGAGCAAATGTAGCTGGTATAATTTCACTTCTTGTCTCAAACTGTGGAAAATCTCTGCTGTATGTTCAAGGCAAATCAATTACACCTTAGAGTCCAAAGACCTAGAGAGCTTAATACTACCTTTCAATTTTATGTCTTTATGTGGTACAAATGGATACAGAGATAAGCAGAAGTGGGTGAGAGCGTATATGTCTATGTGAGTCAGCATTTCAGTTCTGTCCTGAATTGCGAGACATCTTCTGATATTGAGTCTGGACCACAAAAGCGGTGTAGTACTGTCCCACCCATGAAATCACACTCTTGCTAATTACTCAGCCCAGGTTCGGGGAATTCACATTTGAAACAGGCATCCGATTAACTGAACATACATCAGTGGTGTCTGGGACAACTTGAACGACGACTTGTTGCGTCAGAACGTGACAGGGGTGGGGCGTGGAATGCTTGAAACCAGGCAGGAACTGGAATGGAACAGGGCTGAAGACGGTCTAGAAGAGAGGGAAGGAATGAGTAGACAGGCCTCGAGAGCACAGCAGGTCAATTAAGTCCTGATGATGACTAGTGTTGGATCCTTGGAACAGGTCCTACTGAACTGTAACAGACAAACCTCAAGTTTCCTTTACACATAAATTAATTAGAGCCTAATTACAATTTACAATCTTCATCTTTGTTATGGAAGGTGAACTATTTCATTAAGATCAAAGCACAAAACATAGCTCAGCATGTTAGGGGTCCTGCACTGCTACCTGGCCTTCAGGTGGGTTTTCTTTATGCAAATCACCCCCTCTAGCCTCATGCAAAGTAGGAAAAAAAAGTTCACAAACTTCTCATTTTCATAATTACAGAGACTGCAAAGCAGACATCTGTGGTTGCCATGGTGTTGCTCCAGGCAACAGTTACTGTGACAAGCTGCCAGCCCCTCTGGCTAAAGTTTCGGGGGTGTTAACAGGTTTTATCCAAATGTGTTGGATAATGTTGGACTGCACATCAAGGACAGAAGCAGCTATTATTCACATGATGGGCTTCACCAACACACCCAGTACACTCATAAACAAATAAACAAATCTTTCAAAATGTTTCAGGCTGTATTACGTGCATGTGTAAAAAATGTGTTGTGAATGCAACTGACTCAAAGTACATAACCTGACATGCTTAATACATTTTTCTTTCTCCCTTCAGGTCAGATTTATTGATATGGTGACAACCTCTGTTGAGAGGACATAGACATCTGGTTTATTCTCACTGTGGTCTCCCACAAGAAGCTTCAGTGAGCAACAGAAAATCTAGTGCTGCTTATCTCCAAGTCTGCTTTCGTTTTGGAGACCATCAGTATGAAGGAACGGAAACCCAAGAAGCCCCACTACATCCCCCGGCCCCCTGGCAAACCTTTCAAATATCACTGCTTCCAGTGCCCTTTCACCTGCAATGAGAAATCACACCTGTTCAATCACATGAAATACGACCTGTGCCAGAACTCCCTCTCACTGCTGTCCAAGCCAGCAAAGAGCATCACCCACAATAGCGCCATGGAGACTGTAAAAGCAGCGACGGCTGCAGAGACACTCAGGCACGATGGTGATTCTCTGCAAGGAAACACTGAAATACAGCATACGGATAAACATGTGGCCGTTCTAAACAATGAGAGGAGCAACACGCCTGAAAAAGAGCAAGTGACTCCCACAGAAAACAAGTCCAAAACACTTGCAAATGAATCGAAGACTGAACCATCGTCCAACGGTGGTGAGAAACAATGTAGTCCAACACTGAAAACTGATGATTCCTGTGAGAACGAAGGACAGGAGACAAGAACACATTCTTTTGCCTTCTCACCCATTTCAGCCTTTCAGGAGGAAGTGACATCAAGTACAGATAAGTCAGAGAGGTCTGCCCCATATGCTGTTCCTCATATATATAACCCAATTCCTGTTCGCAACCCTCCATCTTCATTCATATCTGGTCCTCAAAGCCTTGACCACAAACTCCAAAATCAGGCAAAGGAACCAGGAATGCTGTGTCAAGGTCCGGAGTACCCTCCTTATACCACTCCCTACCATCTCTATCCCATCCATCCCCATTACTCACCTTATATCCTTTCTAGAAGCTTCTATGACCACCTCCCTTCATCTCCACAGATTCCTCCTTACATTATGGAGGCTCAGAGAGGCCAACCACTCTTGCCAGGGCAACCTTTACCTTTCCACTCCTTCAGTAGGTTTCCCACTGCGGAACATTATTACAGGTTCTTCCATCCCTCTCTTAGCTATAGTATGTATCATCCTCCTGACCAGTCCTCACCTACCTGTCCTCCTTATCCAGAGATGGGCCACCGCATCTTGGGTCTACAGAGAGAATTTTTAGGCCCTGCAAGACATGAGAGTTTCCAGAACTCAAATCTCTATTTTGATCCATACACATTGGCCCAAAGGGAGTATCTGCTTGGCCAGGAAAAGGTGCTGAGAGCTGGTGCAAGAGTAAGTCAAGAAACCAAAGAAGTTCACATGAGTCCCAGGCTGGGCTGTTCTGCAGCGGGGTCACCAGATCGGCCCGACGCAACAGATCAGCCCCAGAAGCTGCTGAATACAAATGAGATTGGAGAGCCACACATCCAATCAGAAACAAGCAATGCTCCCTCCTTCTCGACCAATGACAGATCAGTACAAGACAACTCCACAAGGTAAAGTACTAGCACTATAGATTCATTTCCATTCTTTGGTCCAGTGTTCTAGACATAGATTTAAACCTTATAATTTAATATAATTATTTATAATTGAATAACTTAATCACCACTGGAACAACCATTAGCTTAAAGTTATTATAGGCTTGAAAACTTTAATAAATGCCACCTAAAGTAAATTGGATAAAACAATTTTGTGAATAAAGGTGAAATCAATTCACAAAACCAAAGAAAACAAAGTCATTCATCCTTTCATGAATTCATTTCATTCATGCAATCTTTGTTTCCTTGTCAACAGTTCAATATCAGGGTCAATGGAAGAGAATACTGTGAAGGATGGTGACTTGACCCCACTGAACCTGTCCATGAAAGAGAAGAAGAGACTGACCACCCTCCCTAACTCCTGGGAGAATCCTCTTGAGCTTCCCCTAAATCTCTCTCATAAGCTGCCCTCCTGCACTCCTCCTTCACAAACACAACAGGAACCTCCACATATAACGGATGCGACTGAGGGAATTGTGGGTACTCCTGCAGAACAAGACCAGGACAGGGACTGTTCAGATGAACAGAAACAGACTGCAGCGTTTGCCTTGTGTCAGCTTGCCCAGGGCAGCCTGCCAGACCGAAGACAGAGCTATAAGACCAGCACATTCACTGAATATACCAGCAATGGTGCTGGTAACAGCCTTAGCAACAACGGAATCACTTCTACACCAGTTGTCAATGACCATATAAGCAGTAGGTCAGAAGACACTTCCCTAGATCACGTTTCAATCCAAAAAACTGTCCAAACCGGACTTGATGGCCCTGAAACAGACAAGGCAAATTCAACATCTGAAACCCTTAATCCAGAACCGGTCATCGTTGACAACAGCCCTCCATACTGTAATAAAAAAACAGCAGTACTTACCTCAAAGCCTGAGGTCAAAGGTCAGATGAAGGCCACAAGGCGTGAATCGCAAAAAGCAAAAAGAAAAAGCGATTCTGTGCCTAGCAACCGCATTCTAAGGAAAAGACTTCGCTGTTAGTGGCTTTCAAATTTTTAAGTTGCTGGTATGACAGAAGAAAAAAATAAGAATTGACAGCTCCATCCAGAAACACAATTAGTTAGTATTAACATGAAACACTTCCTAAATGGACAGCCGCTTTCTCATATGCACAACGCAAACATGAAAACCTGTTCAGTTACTTCTTTTGTATCTTTACCATTCTTAAAATTTTTTTAATACATATTCGACTACTTTTATATTTATATTCACAAATAAAAGAAATTGTAACAGAAGTCATTTTTTTTGTATTATGTGTTTTAAATTAATTATTATTTTGCAATTTTCCAATGACTTATTGTTGCCGTATATGTTTATAACAATAATAATCATTACGCTGATTTGTTATTACTTCTTATTAAGTATAACGTATTAAATGTTTCTTATTAAGTATAAAGAGTTAAATGTTTCACAAGATCTTCAAACTTTAAAAAGGGTCAATCTGACCCATAACATAACAGGAGGGTTAAATAGCAACTATAAACAATTACCATAAAAAGGCTGCTTATGTTAACCAAACACAGGGCATGCCGTGGTTTGGTTTTATGCATGAGAACAAATACACGTTCACACACATAAACACCTATTAGCAGGTGCACCTGAAACCTGTGAAACCATGAACAGTCACCGCAGCAGGCAAGCACAGACACGCTGGGCTGTTTGACCGTTGGGTTTCTGCTTCAGTCTCTGTCTCGATGTACACCCATTCCCAGACAATGCACACTCAATCAGAGAAGATTATATCACTAAGCACTCTCAAGCTCTCTCTCTCTCTCTCTCTCTCTCACACACACACACACACACACACACACACACACACACACACACACACACACACACACACACACACACACACACACACACACACACTTTGTAACAGTCTATTTGCTCATTCCATGTGGACCTTAGGCCAGTGGTAGTCCACATGGCCTCTGCAGTGTAAACTGTGTTTGTGGCGGAGCAAACTGTGGAAGGTACAGTTCCTCCTGAAACGTTTGTGACAACAGTTAAATGCAAATGACATTCGTTTATTGGTGTTCCACCAATATACTAATATATATCATGTATCATAATACATTAATGTTTAACCTGGATGTGTCTGGCCTTAAAAGACACTAAACTCATTTTCATATTCATGAACGGCCATTATTTGACAAAGCTGGTATTAATAAACAATATTATCTTCCACAGAAGAACAACAGCATAGGATAGTTCAGCATTACAATATATGATCAGTGTGTCTGTCTCTTTCCAGTGTAACTTAATGTGCCTTTTGATTGTGGTGTAACCCCCCCCCCCCCCCCCCCCCACCCCGCCCCGCCCCGCCCCGCCCCGCCCCAGCCCCGCCCTGCTCTGCCCCGCTCTATGCCAGCAGGTCATCTCATGAGGAGTGCATAAGTTGTGCAGGATTCGGTGGGCAGGCCCCCAAGGTCCAGATGGGAAGCACGATGACGACCCTAGACAAGCGGTGGGACTGCCGCAGAGATATTTACGTGGCTCTCTGAGGAAGGGGCGGGGTCTTTACAATCAGTGCTGGTCCCTGATTGGGTGAAAATGACACAGTCACAGCAGTCCATAGACAGAAGGCAACGAAGAAACCAAGTTTTAAAGATATGGGGGTGTGTGTGGAGGGAATGGCTATTTTTTCTTGATTTTCATGATAAGACTTTCGCTTTTGTTTTTAGTTCAGTATTTCTGAAATGTTGGCCTTCCCCCTTTGCAAGTTCAGTTTTGTCCATCTTGAGTCTGAGAGGGGAGGAGTCATTTGACAGGCAGCTCAAAGCAGCTCTTGTGTTGATGAGGGGGAGGAGCCATGCTGATTGACAGATAAGCCCCTTCTCAGTGCGTCATTAACAGCATGCTGAAGACGGTAGATGTCTGATGCCATTGTTAGGATTTTGTTCCTCCTTAAAAGCTCTGAGATACTTTAATCACTTAATACAGGGGTGGCCAACCCGTCATAGACCAAGAGCCACTTTTCTTACTGTGTTACGGCAAAGAGCCACATCGTACATGGGCGAGTGTAAATTATTAGCTGTGAAGACAGTCAAATGCGTGTTTTCCACTACGCCAGTTTTAAAAGTATTAGCGGCTCGCTAGGCTTGTAAACTAACCGCGCACCACGAAAATGTAGCAGTGTGTCGCCCCGTTTGTGCAGGTGAGCCCGCGGACCGGCTGGGGAGCCGCATGAAACCAGGCAAAGAGCCGCATGCGGCTCGCGAGCCGCGGGTTGGCCACCCCTGACTTAATATCCAAGTATGATCTGCTGTGAACTGTGATATATAAGCCTGACCTTTTTGAACTACAAATAAATCATAATGTCGATAAATATTGTTTATAATCAAATTTGGGCAGCACCTAAATACCTAAAGTGTCAGTCAGTCACATTTGCAGGATATTCTTTGAGATCAGTTTGATCCAGATCAGTTTGTTCACACAGAAACATCATGCCATTGGTTAATCCAGTGCAGGATCTAGTGTGCATTGCTCATCAGTGTCCTGTCAGGCTGAGACTTTTGTTCGGTCCAACAGCAGAAGCCTGTGATCCGGACTGTTCCCGGGAGCCTCACTGCCCCTCCCACACCCCGGCATCTATGCTCAGAGGAAGGGGTTGCGGCCGCGGTCCTGGAGGCGGGGCAGGGGGCTGGCGCATGGTGGCGTGGGCGTGGCTGGTGTGGAGGTGAACGGCAGCAGCGGCTGGGGCAGGTTGGCGGGCATGTCCGGGTGGCCGTGGGGGGGCTGGGTGTGGGAGGAGCGGAGGGGGCGGGGCTGCTGCTGCAATGGCTGGGGCAGGGAGGCGCTGCAGGTCAGGGCCCCGCCCACGCCGGGGGCCAACAGCGGAGAGGCGGAGCGTGGCCGCATCTGGTTCAGTGTCAGTCGCGGCTGCTCACAGTGGAAGGGGTTTGTGGGAGATGGAGTGCTGAGACCTGTCAGAGGGGTGGAAAGAACCAATGAGAGAGGGGGAAGAAAAGAGGGAATATTGAGGTAGTGAGAAAAAGGGACAGAGAATGTGTGAACGAAAGAGAAAGATATAACAGTAAAAGAAATAAAACAGTAAATGGCTGGAAACAGTATAGGCCAGTGTGTGTAGGCATGTGTGTGTAGACCAGAGGTGGAAAGAGTACTGAAAAATTGTAATTGAGTAAAAGTATTACTTTGCCTAAAATCTACTCAGAGTAAAAGTAAAATTACCCATCTCAAAATTTACTCGAGTAAAAGTACAAAATTACTTCATTTAAAATGTAATTTGAGTAAAAGTTACTTAGTTACTTTCAGTTATTTAATGCATGGATGAATCATGAACCAAATTCAGCACAAGTTGTTTTAATCGATTTCAAAGTGTATTTAAGTGCACATCCACACTTGCAAAAAGATCAGCTGGGCTCAGGAACATACTTCCTCACAGCACAAGGACAGTCACAACCTGTACCTGTGACGGGCAGGGTGAGTGAAAATAAAGGGAAGCGATCACGCCAAGTCTCAGGGGAAAAGGATGGTTTAATATGTAATGTGCGCAAACCAAAACCCGTGAACTGATCCGAATTAAGGATATAATAACCAGCGGTCAACTGGTACAAAGACAAGACATATATAGACAAACAAACGACCCTCAGGTGAGACGGATCACGGGCTCCGCCCACCCAAGGGACGAACACAACGCCATGATTGACAGGACATCTGCCGCTGTGAACGGGGGCGACCAGTAGGGGGCCCGCCGTATCGTGACAGTACCATAAAGTGCAAACAATTTTCAGTCCTATTGTCCAACGGACAACACTATGATAAGAATAAAGAAATTTTAATTACAAATTATTCAAAAAACAAAATGCACACAAAATTAAGTGCCCACAAGATGCCACAAATCAAACTAAAATGCAACAGGATTCCACTACTCACAATAAAATCCCCACAGGATCCCACATCAAAAATTTTAAAATGCTCATAGGATCCCACAATTTAAAAGTAAGTGCTCACAGGATCCAACTATTCAAAATACAGTGGCCACCGGATCCCACTATTCACAATAAAATGACCACAGGATCCCACATCTCAAAATAAAATATAAATTGACCACAGGATTCCACATCTCAAAATAAAACAAAATGCGCACAGGATTCCACTATTTAAAACGCTCACAGGATACAACTATTCAAAATACAGTGCCCACAGGATTCCACTTTTCACAATAAAATGTTCACAGGATCCCACAGAACCTGATAGATAGAAGATTTAAAGATAGAACAATCTCATCCTTTTTTTCTCATCCTTTTGGAAAAAAAAGTGCACAACATTACAACCTGATTATGAGACACTGGAAAGGGTGCGCGCAAGGCAAGGCCATGCAATTGGCCTTCAGTTCTGGGACTCTGGGAAGTTTAAATTTCTGCCCGCATTAAATTTTTCATCATCAATATTTTTTTACTCAGTAATGTGAGGGCGTTCAAATGTAGTGAAGTAAAACTACTTGGGTCAAAATGTACTCAAGTAAAAGTAAAAATTACATATTTCAAAAACTACTCAGAAAATTACAAATTACTCATAAAAAGTACTCAATTACAGTAATGTGAGTAAATGTAATTAGTTACTTTCCACCCCTGGTGTAGACATGTGTGTGGACATGTGTGTAGACGTGTGTAGACATGTGTTTGTAGGCGTGTGTGTGCAGATATGTGTGTGTCTAACCTGAGAACCACCTGAGTGAAACGGGCTCTTCCTCTTGGACTGCAGATTGGAAAAGACAAGTTTGTATGTTTCTGTGTGTATTTACTCGTGAAATATGAGCATGTGTGTGTGTGTCTGTGTGTGTGTGTTCTGGTATCACTTACCTGAGAGGAAAGGGTTCTTACTCCTGCTCTTGGGCAGTGGGTTGGGCGGGATGAGTGTGTCCAAGTTAACGAGTGACGCAGCCGTGGGGCCCAAGAAGGCCTCGGGGGTGCGGCACATTCTTGGGGCCACTGGTTCCAGTGGTGGGCCCAGGTGACAGATGTCAAAGGTCTCCGGGCTGCCCCCGCTCCTTCCGTTCAACTGCCTCCCCCCCACCAACTCAGCAAATGGGTCTACATCTGAGAGAGAGAGAGAGAGAGAGAGAGAGAGAGAGAGAGAGAGAGAGAGAGAGAGAGAGAGAGCACAACTAAGAGAGTTTATTTTGTCACCTCATTCCTTTAGGCAATGTTTTCACAAACATTCAGAGATAGTGAGAGGGCACGAGATTGCACCTATTTTGCAACAGTATTGCCCACGGCATTGACATGACAACAAAAGCTTTACAACCACAGGCTGTCGGTTGTCGTTTCTGTGACACAGGTAATATTATTGCAAAACACGTGTGCCGAGGAAGGTGGGTGGATATGAACTTCATCCTCTGCTGAATTACCAAAACGGTCCAGCTCTGAAGACACTGCAGAATTATTCCACTAGAGGGCAGTGTTTCTGCTGACACACACCTGGTCCCACAGAGGGCGCCCCAACAAGCTGATGAAGTGTGTTGAGGGTGGGTGGGGCGGGGCAGACTGCCTGTACCTGCCGGGCTCTCAGAGCGAGGGCTGAACACGAAGTTAGGCCCCTCCTCCCTCAGCTCGTCCACTGGCCTGTCGTCGTCCCGGAAGGAGAAGGGGTGGGGCCTGGCTGAGGCTAGGACACAAAACCACACACATTTACATGGATTCTGCCACTAGCTCACAGAAGCTGGTGTGTGTGTGTGTGTGTGTGTGTGTGTGTGTGGAGGGGGTGTATGTCGGGTGGGGACTGTATACACTCACCAGCCACATTATTAGCTACACCTGTCCAACTGCTCACTAACGCAAATGTTGAATCAGCCAATCACATGGCAGCAACTCAATGCATTTAGGCATGTAGACATGGCCAAGATGATCTGCTGCAGTTCAAACAAAGCATCAGAATGGGGAAGAAAGGTGATTTAAGTGACTTTGAACGTGGCATGGTTGTTGGTGCCAGACGGGCTGGTCTGAGTATTTCAGAAACTGCTGATCTACTGGGATTTTCACGCACAACCATCTGTAGGGTTTACAGAAACAAAATTCCAGTGAGTGGCAGTTTTGTGGGCACAAATGCCTTGTTGATACCAGAGGTCAGAGGAGAATGGCCAGACTGGTTCAAGCTGTTAGAACATCAACAGTAATTCAAATAACCAGTCGTTACAACTGAGGCATGCAGAAGAGCATCTCTGAATGCACAACACGTTGAACCTTGAGGTGGATGGGCTACAGTAGCAGAAGACCACACTGGGTGTCACTCCTGTCAGCTAAGAACAGGAAACTGAGGCTACAATTCACACAGGCTCACCAAAATTGGACAATGATGATACTCGATTTCTGCTCCGACATTCGGATGGTAGGGACAGAATTTGGCATCAACAACATGAAAGAATGGATCCATCCTGACTTGTATCAACAGTTCAGGCTGGTGGTGGACCAATGGTGTGGGGGATTTTTTGGATTTTTTTCCTGGCACACTTTGGGCCCATTAGTACAAATTGAGCATCGTGTCAACGCCACAGCCTACCTGAGTGTTGTTGCTGACCATGTCCATCCCTTTATGACCACAGTGTACCCATCTTCTGATGGCTACTTCCAGCAGGATAACGCACCATGTCATAAAGCACAAATCATCTCAGACTGGTTTCTTGAACACAACAATGAGTTCACTGTACTCGAGTGGCCTCCACATTCACCAGATCTCAATCCAATAGAGCACATTTGGGATGTGGTGGAACGGGAGATTCACATCATGGATGTGCAGCTTACAAATCTGCAGTAACTGTGTGATGCTATCACATCAATATGGACCAGACTCTCTGAGGAATGTTTCCTGTACCTTGTTGAATCTACCACGAAGGATTAAGGCAGTTCTGAAGGCAAAAGGGGGTCCAACCCGGTACTAGCAAGGTGTACTTAATAAAGTGGCCAGTGAGTGTATATCCATAGGTGGGTGGTTGGTGTGGATGAGTGTGTATGTGTATGTATGTGCATTTGTGTGTGTGGAGTGTGTATATGTGGGGGTGTAAATGTGTATAGGTGAGTGTGTGAGTAGGTGTGTGTGTGTGTGTGTGTGTGTGGAGTGGGTCTGTGGAGTTTGTCTATGTGAGGGGTGTATATGTGTATAGGTGGCTGTGTGGGTTTATGTATGTGTGTGTGTATTGTGGAGTGGGTCTGTGGAGTGTATGTGGGAGGTGTATATGTGTATAGGTGTGTATGTGTATATAGAGTGGGTCTGTGGAATGTTTGTATGTGTATAGCAGAAGCGTAGCGCAAAATTTTGGGGCCCCACCGCAAGGAGGCAATGAGGAGGCCCGTGCGTGAGCTAAAATCTCGCGAGCGACCGTAGCGCGCGACCCTGCGCGAGCGGTGTAGGCGTTTATACTTTCGCGAGCGTCGCGAGCGTCACGAGCGTCACTGCAGTGTAAATATGGCTTTGCAGTGTTGTCCGAAACGATACGTTACCAAATACGAGCCTCTTGTAATTCCAGGACGAAACATGAGAGAACGTGAAGACGTTAAGATTGGGCGTTTTGAAAATAAACAAACATTAAATAATGTGATAAAAAGCGAATAATTTCGAGTATATGTATAAATATTTTACTAAGTTTAACGTGCTGGGAAATATTGAAATGGACCTTGAAAGTGATGTACAAATGCTTTAATTCCACCTTGTAAAGGTGTATGAACCCTGCAAACATGACTTTGTTCATCGCGCTGAAGCGCGGCGCGCGCGCGAAGTTACAAAATTCGAGAGGTGCACGACCTCGCGAATCGACAGCGCGCGAGGCCCTCACGCACGGGCGGAGCCACAGCGATTACGTCATTTTCGCCGTGCAGACCCTCAAGTATAAACCAGGCTTAACATCACTCAGGAGGATGACTAAACAACAAACTCGTCCTAAGGCGGGGCCCACCTGTGTTCGGGGCCCCCCCGCAGTGCATGCCTTGCGTGCCCCTCCCCTACGCCAGTGGTGTATAGGTGTGTGCTTGTGTGTGGAGTTTTTGGAGTGTGTGTGTGTGTGTGTGTATGTGTGTGGCGTGGGTGTTAGTGGGGGTGTATATGTTTATAGGAGTGCATGTGTGTGCTTGGTACCTGGCCGACCTAAACTCCCCCAGGCTTGTTCAGAGGGGATGGGACTGGAGTTGGTGGGTGGGGCATCCCAGACATCTGGGGGAGATTGGCTGGCACCCCAGGGCTGGGAGGGGCTACTTGAAGTGGGTCGGGCTGTCCATGGACTACCAATCACAGGAGTACTAGGTTTAACCCCAGCTGAGAAAGAGTGAGAAAGAAAGATCGAAAATTAACAAGAACTGTTAAACAGAAAGTTTAAAAAGAGCAAAAAATTTAAATAAAACGTCACTACTAACCTATGGATTCCCAGGGGTCAGAGTTCACTGAGCAGGTGGGTTGAGCTTGCCAGGGCTCATCATTAGGAGTCTCAGATGTGGGTCCAAATATATCCACCAGGTCAGTCATGGCTGACTGGGGGACAGAATTCATTCATTTACTCATTCATTTACTCATTCATGTATTCATTTACACGTACAGCACCCTTGTCCAGAGCCACCGTTCTGTAGCCTCTATAAGATACATATCCATGATACTATAGATACATATCCATGATACTATAGATAGGTCAGTGTTCAGAATTCTTCCAGTCTCGCTGGAGTGGGAAAGATGACAATTAAAGTTTTTTTAAGTACTCAGTGACTCAGTCAAACGGTCTTGGTTTGAAGCCAGTGGAAAGTCGTTCCACCACCAGGGTGTCATGAGAGAGAAGAGCCCTGATGCATGTCTTCTGTGTGTCTTGAGCAATGGTGGTTCCTATTGAGCAGTACTAGGGGCAGGAAGGCAGTGTGGTGCAGAAAAAAGTTTGAACGCCTTCAGTTGTGTGGGAGTAGGTCCAGTTAGGGCTTTGTAGGCCACTCCAGAGGACAGAGGCTGTGTGACATGGGAGAACTTCAGGAAGTTGGAAACGAACTAAGCAGCTACAGGCTGATTAGTTAGCTAATCACATACCTATTGCAAACCAACAAAACTGCTACGTCTTTTGATTGGTTTGCGTTCGGTGTATCCATCAGTTCGAGAACTCTCCTTCACCGTCTTACCTCTTCTGGTCCAGATTCACTCTCTCTTCTGCTCTCTTCCAGAACTTTCTGAAGCTCAGATTCATCACCTTGACGACTGCGTTGCTCCTTTGAAAAGACAATATACACTCTAGTGACAGAAATATGTGCAAACACAAACACACACACACACACACACACACACACACACACACACACACACACACTCACCATACATTTCAGCCTGTTTTCTCAGTGATCATGAAAGAAGGTTAATGAAAATAACAAATGTCACGAATGTCATGGGCCAGTCTGGATGTGGGGGGGAGGAGGTTGGGTTTTGGCTCACAGAGTTCATGTGGACAGTTTTTGGGGAGGTTTCTCACGTGACTAGTCTTTGGGGGATGGGTGGGTGGGAGGTTCATGTGACCAGTCTGGGGGAAGGTTTCTCATGGGGGGAGGGCTCACGTGGCCAGTCTGGAGGGGGGACCAGGAGCCATGGTGCTCAGCTCAGCTGATGGAGGGAGAAGGGCAGAAGGCTTCTAGCAGCTTGCAAATGCAGAAAAGTACAACAGCATCTCCACTTCAGATAACATGTGGATTACAGAGAATAAGACTCTTCAGAAAGAGAAGTAGAGAAAGGGATCCCAGACAACAACCAATGAAAATGCTACTAAATTAATTAATAAGAACAATTATTCTAATTAAAAAGAATAATAAGTGATTTCAAATAATTGATCAGCAAACCTAGCAACAGTGGATATGAAAGCATTCTCTCGTTCTGTTTTCTCCCACAAATGAAACAACAAACAACCACAGCGGCGACAAAAGCCAAACAGTAGGTCTGCCTGCACAAGGCACTGTCACACAACACAGTCTGTTCAGAAATGGGCTTCCTCGCAATGAATATTATATGCACACTTCACAATGCTGTAAAGCATACTCGTGATATTGACTATGTGATGTACATGTCCCTCCTTGGTAGTTGTAGATGTCTCAAATTACACACGCAACCTAATCTGTACTGAACATGGTGAAGCACAACTAGTGTTTCATGAGGGTTTCGTAAATGCTCCACTGAACACAAACTGGCATTCGCAGCCTTAAAACCGACAAGAGAAACTGTGACGTGGACAACGCTGTTAGGCCAATTAAAAATCAAAGACAGATCAGACTGATATTATATATATATATATATATATATATATATATATACACACTCACTCACTCACACACACACACACACACACGATATTATATATATATATATATATATATATATATACACACTCACTCACTCACACTCACACACACACACACACACACACACACACACACATACACGATATTATATACACTCACTCACTCACTCACTCACACACACACACACAGTGTTGTATAAAGTATTCGAGACCCATACTTGAGTAAAAGTACAAGTACTCTATCAAAAAAATTACTTGAGTAGAAGTTGAAGTGTTCTTTAAAAACTTTACTTAAGTAGAAGTACAGAAGTATTCAGCATTTTTTGTACTTAAGTATTGCAAGTAGTTTAGTCTAAAATTTATTACTCAAGTACTGAAAGTAAAAAGTACAAGTATTGTGTTTTGAATTAACTAAAGAAAGCCGTCAAAGTTTGATTATCAATTGTTTTTATATATGTCTTACAAATCAAAGATGTCAAAGATCACAAACACTGTTCTGTATGTACAAACAAGTAGCAACTTAAAAAACTGGGCTTAACACTTTGTACACAAAAAACAGATAACCTATGTCCCGCTACGTCGTAGGTTTGAAGCAGAAGTACAAGTTTGCCTTAATTTAGCTGAGAAAATGAGGTGTATTTTGGACGTAAAAACCGTTTGTTGGATACTGAGGATGAGCCTACTGCCCTGCGTTTACCCCCAATAAATGCCCTTACCCTATAAAAACACTATAAAAATGGGCACATGATTAGTCAGCATGAAAAGAGACATGGTTTACTGTTGCTAAAAAGACAACATCGCCGACTGCCAGCTAATGTTAAGTGAATACTGCAGCACGTCATGAACGTAATTAGGTTAGTTAGCGAAGATATATTCTGTGTGTTATATTTATAACTTACATTGATGTGTTTCTTCAAGTTCAAAGGTGAATTTTTGAAGGCCAACATTTCACCCTCTTTAGGGAGGCAGAGATGGCACTTCATCCTATAGGCATTTCCTTTCACTCCAACCAACACAAACACTGTCTCTAGGTAGGGCCAGGGTGGTCTCCTTCCTCACCCTCACCGCCACGATCACTCAATATTGAAGGTGTGGAAGGTGCCAATATATGTACATTAAAATACCAACAAGCTTATTATGCAGCACTTATGCTGCTCTTCTGCTGTTACCAAACACGGTACCATCTCTTTTAATGAGATAAAAAACAAATTATTTGGAATAATTTCGAGTATATGTGTATTTGTATAAATATGTAAATTAAGCTGAATGTGCTAGAAAATATTGAAAATTGACCTTCAAAGTGCCCGCACAAAAATCGAGAGGTGCACGACCGCACGCGTGGCCAACGCGCATGGGCGGAGCCACCGCGATTGCGTAATTTTGCCGCGCGGACACTTACGCAGTCACTATGTGTCAAGTGAACCTAGATTACGAAGCTCAAGTGTTGAGTGAAGGCAGCAGCATAGTAAACGAGACGCGACCGGAGCATGCGCAGTTTTCTCATAAGACAGCCTGATCGCTTGACCCGGTGACAGCGCCAGCTAACATGTTTATTGTAACGAGTAACTATACAGCACGTAAAAAATGTATTGGAGTAAAAGTATTAAACTGATGGAAAATATGTAGTGAAGTAAAAGTGGAAGTAGGAGAAAAAAATAATACTCCAGTAAAGTACAGATACAGCATTTTAGTACTTAAGTACAGTAGCGAAGTAGTTCT
This sequence comes from Brachyhypopomus gauderio, assembly GCF_052324685.1. Taxonomy (NCBI): domain Eukaryota; kingdom Metazoa; phylum Chordata; class Actinopteri; order Gymnotiformes; family Hypopomidae; genus Brachyhypopomus; species Brachyhypopomus gauderio. The sequence goes on from NW_027506888.1 coordinate 468,986, forward strand.
ACTTCGTTACTATACAAATCTGCACACACACACACACACACACGATATTATATATATTATATATATATATATATATATATATATATATATCATGGGTTAAAGCAAGAAATTTTCATTTGACTGAAAATTTTTCCTGGCAAAAGACAATGCCAGCAATTACTGAAAATGTGGTGTAGCCTCTTTTGTCTAATTCTACACAATAAACACATTTATAAAGTATATTTATCTAAACAGCCTGTGTAATGAGAGAAGAGAGAATCTATGAAGCGACAAAATGCAACACCTGAGCTATAAATGTACATAAATGTTTTTATAATGGAGTTATCTGGGGGTCCTCTTCCAGAACATTGTTTAAAGATCAAGTCAAATTTAGTGAATCCTGGTGAGTTTTAAAATGGTATGAAGCTCTCTTGTTTTTATCAGATTCACTATCGCAAAAACATAAGCAGTAAGATTACCTGGTTTATCTTACAAAAAAATTTAATGTCCAAAAATGGCAAATTAAATCGCACCACTGGATGGAGCTTTTAAATACAAACAGAACAACACCATCCATGTTAAACTGGCTTAGAAATAAAAAAGTTGACATTTCAAATGAAAGAAAGCGTCTTTTTTCTTCGACTATTAAAGCTAAATGAAGAAAAGTCTGTGATCGGTAGAGAGATTCTTCAGTATAAATAACCATAACTTCTATATTTCACTACAAATTCAAATAAAATTTGAAATGTAGTCACTTTATAGTATGGACATGACAGTATAATATTCAAAATGAATGAACAAATGAATATTGCACGATGAAAATGATGCAAATGAATGATTAATCTTTAAATTAATTAATAAATAAGTCAGGTAATCATTATGGTGAAATTAAAAAAAACTACATTTCTATTAATATTCTGAGAAAACGCTGTAACCTAAAGATTCTGTTAACACAATTAAGACACAATATGATAAAAACAGGCGTGTAGGCATGATTAATTCATTATTTATTTATTACTGTTATTAAAATTATCTGATACAAGACAACTCAAAGAAATTATGTCAATAAAGTTTAAAAGTATTGCAACTATTATGATTATAGTTCGTTTAAATATATAAAATATTTAATAAATATTTCGTGTTGGTTTATTAGGACATAAATTATGTGATTTTGTATTACGCCTTACGGTCTGACCACCTGTACCGGCTCAAAAAAAAAAACACTTATATTTCTGATAAAAATTTAACTTTATCAGAATAAGGATAAAATACTGAATTTATCTTACATCTACCTCTGAAGCTCTTCGGATGTCTGAAATACAGGCGGTCCCCGGGATATTACGACGTCGTGCGTCGTACACGGAACTTGGTGTTTGGTGTGCGCGGCGGAAGAATACACGGTTATGCGGCTCGGGACCGAGGAGGACGGCGTCAGGATAGGATAACTGCGTGCAGTACATTATTCGCGTACAGTATGTACCTTTGTTCCGACAAAGCCTGGTTAAAGCAAGCACCCACACTACGCAAAGTAAAGCCTGTATACTTGACGAGTCGCCCTCGCGGCGTAATCGCGGTGGCTCCACCCGTGCGCGAGAGCCTCGTGCCCTGGCGATTCGCGAGGTTCTGCACCTCTCGAATTTTGTAACTTCACTTCGCCCGCGCCGCGCTTCAGCGCAATAAACAAAATCATGTTTGCAGGGTTCATACACAGTGCCGTTTCAAGGTATTTGGGGGCCCCAAACAAAGACACCAACCGGGGCCCCCCCAACCTCCACACCAGAAATCTCATGCCCAAACCCCCCTCCGGCCAAAAAAAAAAAACATATCTGGCTGCAGTCCACCTTCAAGAACCACAGCATATACACCTCAAACTAACTACTTTACAAATTTACTACTTGTAGCTGAACATAGCAGATTTAAGTATGGGATTACCCGGGACGTATATATTGTTTTTAGCCTACCTGCTGCTAAATTACACCATTTGTACAGGTAGGCCTAATTTATCCAGTGTAAATCATCACTTACCACTGTCTTGTGTTTTTTTTAGGGGTGGGCATAGATTAATTTTTTTTATCTAGATTAATCTCACTGAAATCTTGAAATTAATCTAGATTAATCTATATTAAAATGGCTCATATGTGTGCTACCCAAGTAATAACTAAAAGTCAGCTTTTGAGATAGGGTTTCTTAATACAGAGGGTGCATTAGACCAGGGGCTCATCTCCTGTTTCCAAAATGCATCAATGACTGCTTGAGGAAGCTGTTCTACTTTGATACTTGAAGAAAAAAAACATACTCAATAAAATGTAGGCTACTCGTGTTCAACGGTTTATTCAGTTAAACATGAATTTGTAAGCCTACATACTGTACATTAAAAGGGGTTGATAACATGTTTATTCAGCTAAACATGATATTTGAAATGTAAGCCAACATTTAGTACATTTAACCTCACGGACATAATTTGGGGGGGACTTTTTCAAAAGCCGGTTTGGTCCTCTGCAGTTTTAACGGTTAAAAATAAATATTTAAATAGCGACGAATCTAGCGCTAGGACCATGCAGAAAACGACCGCTCCGAGCTCCGCTCCGGTAATATTTTACGTTCCTAAAAATGAATTTTCCATGAAGCAAACCTGGCGACTTCGTGGCTGCATCCATGTAAACACACGTACGATTTTTAATTCACAGGTTTGAAAACTCGTTCTCGCCCCTACTGTGCAATTTGGTTAGGATTACAGCCGAGCTAAACTGTCAAGTTGAAAGTCATCATAGTTTGCTTACCCATTTAGTAGATAGATTAACGGCGATAATTTTTATATCGCCCGATAAGAGTATCAAATTAACGAACGCCGTTAACGGCCCACCACTAGTTTTTTTGTGTTCCTCTTCCTTCTTTTGTTTTCTTTTTTGGCTTCCTGATGGATAAATTCACTTCATGGTTAAGTTTCATATTTGCCGGCGTCTAAAACTTGGCTGTGTCTGCCTGCCTTAAGCAGCTGGTGGGAGGGGCCCCCTTGAGGAGGATTCTGAGAACAGTGTCATTGCTCATGACTTTGAGAATGTAAAGGGGGGCTCACACAGTTTGTCGCTGCATTTAATTCTTAACCTGTTGTTGTCTGGGGGCCCCAGGCCAGCTTGGGGCCCCAAGCAATTGCCTGGTTTGCCTGCCCCATTGCGACGGGCCTGTTCATACACCTTTACAAGGTGGAATTAAAACACTTGTACGTCACTTTCAAGGTCAATTTCAATATTTCCCAGCACGTTAAACTTTATTAAGTTAAATATTTATACATATACTCGAAACGATTCGAAATAATTCGCGTTTTATTCACATTATTTAGGGGTTGTTTATTTTCAAAACGCCCGATCTTAACGTCTTCTCTCATGTTTCGTCCTGGAATTACAAGAGGCTCGTATTTGTTAACGTAATACAAGAGAATTGTTCAGTCAGATAGCTATTTGTTGTGAAACGAAGTAGATACAATTTCAAGCATGTTCATTTAGCCTAAATTCCAGCACTTTTTTTCCTGAAACACA